>NC_087465.1:21946950-22246950 GCF_036321535.1 Camelus dromedarius | reverse complement strand
CAAATATTGTTTCCAGCAGATTCTTATTCCTCTCTTTCTTAAAATTTTTATTATAAACTTGTCAGAATTTTTTATCACCTCATTATCTATTTTATACTCTTTTCTGTATCATTTATCTTTTTTCTCTTCAAAGTTACTTGTAATATTTTCTATGAATCTGTTTTCCAATTCAGTAAATCTCTTCTGTTGTATCTAATCTGCTGATAAAGACATTTATTGAGTTATTAATTTGTTATTATATTGTTAAATTACGAAGTCTCAATTTTTTTTTAACAATTTCAGTTTTATAGTAAAATTCTCCTTTCATCTGTTTTCTTCAAAATACAATCACAATTATTTTAAACCTATAACTCCCATAACTATATTACCCATGAGTTAGCTGTATTGCTTTTTTCTCCTGAGTTTTTGTTATTTTGTCTTACATACTGCCCTTCTTGGTAATTTTTTATTCAATGAGTACAAAAAACTGTTAGGACTCTAGATGATATCATTCTCTGAGATGTTTTGTTTTTGTACTGACAGTCAATTAGTATATAGCAGATTAATATAATACAATGAAGAATTGAGATGTTTTGAGGCTGATTTTTGTCCTGGGTTTCTATTGATAGACTAACATGTTTATCAGAACCTCTTATTCTTGGCAGACACACAACTCAATCTGTCATGCTGTGAAACTGATGACAATTCTTCTTGCTAGATTTGTAGCTGCATATTTTTACTTGGGTTCTGTGATCATTAATTTTATGTAATCATTAATTTGACTGGACCATGGAGTTCCCAGATCTTTGAGCAAAACATTATTCTGGCTATTTCTAGAAGGGTGGTTTTGGAGGAGATGAACCTTTAAATTAGTAGACCGAGTAAAGCAGATTGCTGTCCATAATGCAGTGGCCTCAACTATTCAGTTGAAGGCCTGAATAGAATAAAAGGCTGACAAGTTTGTAATAAAAAGTTTAAGAAAGAGGAATAAGAATTGGCCAGAAACAATATTTGGTATTTCCTGAAGTAGCATTCGTTTAAATTTTTTTTCCTGAGAGTGGAAAGACATCAAACAACAGGTTCTAGTTTCTGTATGAATTACAAGCTAGGTAATCACACCTGGACACGTTAAAAACTAATGAAAACCAAAGTCAGCGAAAATCTTAAAGTTGAAGTAGATAGAACAGACGCAATATGCTAAAGGGGAAATTTTAATGCTTTCTCAACAGATGATTGTGTCAGAAAACATGGAATGACATTTCTTAAAGTATCGAGATAAAAATAACTGGCAACCTAGACTTCTAAAACCAGTGGAAAAATAATTTTTAAATAAAGGCAAAATAAAGATGTGTTCAGACAAATAGTAGAGAGAGCTCTCATTGCCAGGAGACCTGCACTAAAAGGAGTCCCAAGGTGAAAGACTTCAGGTAGAAAAAAAATATTATTTCAGAAAAACTACAAAAGGCTGACCCACTTCCAAATCAGGGAGAATTTTCCTGCCCATTGACCCTTAAACTGATTATCCTAAATAAACATCAGCAATTCCTGGTTCTACAGCAGTAGCCAGCCTTCAGACTCAAAGTGGATATTGGTCATAGATTTTGAACTTGCCAGCCTCCATAACTGCTTGAGCCAATTTCTTATATCTATCTTCTATCTATCTATCATCTATCTACCTATCATCTGTCTATCTCTCTATCATCTATATATCTATTATCTTTCTATCATCTATCTATCATGTATCTATCATCTGTCTATCTATCATGTATCTATCTATCTATCATCTATCTACCTATCATCTACCTACCTATCATCTATCTATTTATCATCTATCTATCATCTATCTACCTCCTATTGGCTCTGATATACAGAGATTTACAGTGTTTGGCTTCTTATTTTGTGAAACAGGATTAGGCAAATGCCTAAAGGATGACAGGGTACCAAGCTCCCTTTCCTCTGATTTTCTTTGTCCGGTATCTTGGCCTCTCAAGCCTTGACTGCCTAGGTAAACTAAATTCAAATTTTGTCACTCTGGTACTCTAAGACTCCTGAAAGTTCTGATTCATTGCTCTTTCCTTAGTTGCTCATTCCTATGATGCTTACAAATTGGCAGATTCCCCAAAAGAAAAGAAAGAGGAAATGTCTGGTTCAAAGCAATGCATTTCTCTTCTTTCTTGAATCATGGCCCTTTAAATCCTGGTTCCTTTGGTTGCTCTCAAATGCCTTCAGAACTCTCCATCTATTTGTACACATCAGATAGTAATGAGAGTCTGTGAGTACTTAGTACTGATTGCTATTTTGCAGGTTTTATATGTCATATATGTGTATGTGTTGTTTATTTGTGAATTAAATTTATTTTCAAAGGCTTTTAAAGAACTATATACTTTTTTAGTTCATATAACAGATATATCTAGGAGTTCAGAAAAGGGGTGGAAAAGTGAAGAAAAAAAGTACCTGAAGAACTCTTGGGAAATGTGTTCCTGATATAAATGTCACATCATTTACAATGTAAATTCTTCTGAACAGCCCAGACTGCATCTTATTAGCACATAAGCACAGCTCAACTGATAACCATAAACAGAATCTCCAGTGGATTCCAGGTATTTCCTTCAGCATTAATTTTTTATGTTTCAGAGAGACCAACTTCATACATTACCATCAGCACCAAAAGGAAAAACAGTCTCCTTTTTTCTGTCTTGTTAGATTTGGTGTTTTAACTTAATACTTAGGAGATATAACTTTTTTTCTATGTAGTTAGAAAGTCGTAACTGACTGAACTGAATTCCAAAGGATTTTCCCAGCATGATTCTGCAGTTTCATAAATCTAATTTGGAAATATTGAATGTTCAATGAAATCAGAATAATTTTTCAAAAATTTGACCAACTAATTGAAAAATAACATTTAGACAAAATACATTTCATAATTTTCTAAACATTTTTGATGCTTAATTTGTAATGCTGACTAGTTATAGATGAGAAAAATAATCTTTATACCTCTATTATTTGAGATTTTATAAGGGAGAAGTTAACCTATCTGATATGTAGCAGTGCACCATTTAATCACAAGAAATAATCATTTTAACATCCTGTTTAGTAAAACTGCTCTTCCATACGGAGATGTTATATTGCAAAAAATATGAGTGTTATAGTCACAAGAATTTAAGAGAAGCACTAAGAACTAAAAATATCTCTGAATTATACAATGAAATTCAATGTCAGCTAAAGAAAATGTTAGCTTCTAATTTAAATAGTCATAAACTTTAAAAAAATTAGCATATAACATTCAGTAAAAAATTAATAGAGCATATGTTGAAATGCATACTTTATGTGTATTCATACATAAATGCTCATCACATGGCCAGAAGCTATTGCGGTTATAAAATACAGACTGCCTTAACGAGTTAGCATCATTCATGTGTTGTATGGTTTATTAATTTTTAAATTAATTGCTTTGATGTGATTTGAACCTTATATAAAAGATGAGTTATTTTGGTAGCTTTATAGAGCAGACTTTCTCCTTTTCTGATAGACCAGAAACAGTGTTTCCTGATTTTATATTCAAAATAGAGCATTTCCTCCACATAACACTGAATACAATGGTTCATGTATCCATTTATTCTGAATTTAATGTGTTCTTACAAAGAAGATTCAGTTGAATAAGCTTAGGTGTGAAGTAAAATAACTGTGTCATCCTAATCTGAATGTGAAAATGATTTAGTATTTACATTTTTGCTCGTAGTAAAAATAAGTACTTTAAATTGCATTTGGGGCTTTTCCATATTCACCAAACAATATTTTTTTTTAAAAATATACTCTCTACTTTTATAACCATATAGCCTATTTTTTTTAAGCTTTGCAATGTACAGTTGACCCTGGAACAACATGGGTTTGTACTGCATGGGTCCATATATGTACAGAATTTTAAAAATAAATATATTGGAAAAAATTTTAGAGATTTGTAACAACTTGAAAAACTCACAAACTGTGTAGCCTAGAAGTATCAAAAAATTAAGAAAAAATTAGTCTTGTCTCCTGCAACTTTACTGAACTTATTTATTAATATTAAAAAGACCACATTACCTAAAGCAATCTACAGATTTAATGCAATCCCTATCAAAATACCCATGATATTTTTCACAGAACTAGAATAATCATAAAATGTATATGGACTCACAGAAGACTCAAATTACCAAAGCAATTTTGAGGAAAAAGAACAAAGCAGGAAGTATCACCCTCTGAAGACTTCAGGCTATACTACAAAGCTACAGTAACCAAAACAGCATGGTACTAGCACCAAAATAGACACATAGATCAATGAACAAAAAAGAGTACTCAGAAATAGAGTCATGCATCTATCTAAAGTCAATTAATCTATAACAAAGGAGGCAAGGGTATACATTGAAAAGAAGATAATCTTTTTAATAAGTAGTTGTTGGTAAAGCCAGACACATACACGTAAAAAATAAGATCAGAACATTTCCTCATACCAAATACAAAAATAAACTCAAAATAGATTGAAGACCTAAATGTAAAAACTGATGCTAAATGTAAAACTCCTAGAGAAAAACATAGGCAGAACACTACACTCTTTGACATAACTTGCAGCAATATTTTTTTGTACCTGTCTCCCACAGTAATGAAAACAAAAGCAAAATTAAACAAGTGGGACCTAATTAGACTTACAAGCTTTTGCACAGTAAAGGAAACCATCAACAAACCAAAAAGACAGCCTACTGAATGGGAGAAAATATTTGCGAATACCATAACCAATTAGGAGTTCATATCTAAAATAAATAAACAGCTCATTCAACCCAATATCAGAAAGCCCCCAAACAACCTTATTTAAAAATGGGCAGAAGATCTGAATAGACGTTTTTCCAAGGAAGACATACAGATGGACAACAGCCACATGAAAAGATGCTCAACATTGCTTATCAACAGAAAAGTGCAAATCACAGTCACTATGAGCTAGCACCTCATACCTGTTAGAATGGCTATCATCAAAAAGTCTACAAATAACAAATGTTAACAAGGATGTAGAGAAAAAGGAACCCTTGTACACTATCGGAGGGAATGTAAATTGGTGCAGCCACTGTGGAAAACAGTATGAAAGTTCCTCAAAAAACTAAAAATAGAACTACCGTATGATCCAGCATTTCCACCCTGGGTGTATATCTGAAGAAAATCAAAACACAAGTTTGAAAAGATACATAAACCCCAATGATCACAGCAATGTTGTTTACAATAGCCAAGATATGGAAGCAACCTACGTACCATCAACATATAAATAAATAAGGAATATATGGTACATATATACAGTGGAATATTACTTAGCCACATAAAATAATGATATTCTGCAATTTGCAACAATGTGGACGGACCTAAAGATTATTACATTTAGTTAAATAAGTCAGACAAAGACAAATACTCTAGGTTATCATTTACGTGTGGAATCTAAAAAATAAATTAATGTATATAACAAAATAGAAACAGACTCAGATACACAGAGAACAAACTAATGGTTCAGTGGGGAGAGGGAAATGGGAAGGGGCAAGATAGGGGTATAGAGTGAAGAGATACAAACTGCTATGAATAAAATCATTAAGTAACAAGGATATATTGTACAGTACAGGAAAATATAGCCATTGTTTTATAATAACTTAAATGGAGTATGATCTATAAAAATACTGAATCACTATGTTGTACACTTGAAACTAATATAATATTGTAAAACAACTCTACTTCAATAAAAATCAAATTAATTTAAATTAATGACTAAATGAACCTCTGTGTGCCTACTATCTAGCTATGAAAACCAAACTTTCCTATTTAGATAGAGAGGTAGCCATTATACTAACTTTTAGGATATTAAATTTTAAACTTTTTCTTAGTACAATTGTATACAGCCCTAAAAAATTAACTATGGTTTTATCTATTTCTTCACATTATTTAAAATATTGTTAGAATAAACAGTTTTTTGTATTTTGCCAAATATAAACCTTTTGAAATGTAATTATGTTCCTGTAGCCCATTTCTTTCTCACTGCTGTATGACTATTCTCAAATTATTTATTCACTGTTTTGCAGATGAACATTTGTATCGTTACCAGTGTTTGGCTATGACACAGTGATGATATAAGCATTATTGTACACACATCCTCATTTCATATATAGCTATTTCTCTAAGATACATACATAGAAAATGTGATTTGTGTGCCATATATGTGTATGTATATATATATATATGTATATATATATATATATATACACATAAATATATATAAAACAAATGGGTGTGATTGTGTCCTAATAAAACCTTATTCACAAAAAACATCTACTGTAGTCCAGATTTGGCCTAAGGTCCTGGCTTTGCCACCTCAAATATAGAGCTTCACTCATATTATTAAATCCCCATAGTCTTTATTATTATCTATTTTTAATTTTAAGAATATGTAGCATAATTATATGCTACAATATATGTGAAGGTGATTTTTAATATTTAACATATAATAATAGTATTATTTTATATGATATGTTACAGGATATAAGAGTATTACAAAGATATGATATTCATATAAGTTAAATTTTAAAAATTGCAGTATCAGTTTTTTTTAATTGATATGTTTTCTTCTATAGTAGCTTCCTCTATTCCCTGTCAATGTTTTACATCTAGTTTTCTATGGTCTTGGAAATCTAATTTCCAGACTTACTTTATTTATATGTTAACTATAAATAAACTATGTTATGTAAACATCTTATTTAGGAGTAAATACTTATTTAGGAGTAAAAGATAAAGCTTGAGAATAGCTTGCCTTAGTAAAATTTATTGGGCCTGCTATAAAGGCCTTTGGGTCTATCACTCTGTTAGTAATAGAAGAAACTGACAAACCTATTCTCTAGATGAGAGATTACTCTATGTGGATACAAAGCTAATTCTTTAGGAAAATTATTACAGAGTTTATCTGAAAATGATTGTGTATTTATTTATATGTTTATAAACATATTTAAACATAACACTTATGAAGTTTTAGTTACATTTTTAAGGAACTGTCACCAACTAGAATCTATTACAAGGAAGGTTTACTAAAACCTTTATTAAATATTTTCTTGCTGATTTTGGTTAGTATCATCAATTAGTTATGTATTTATTTCATTCAGTTTGACTTAATCAAACAGATTTCCAAAGATGGGTTAGAGCATTTTCTTAAAAAGTTATTTGGGAAAAAAAAAACCAATTTCCAAACTTAATTTTCAGTATTATTACACATACACACACAAAGTCTCCACACAAATGATAACCTTACAAAAGAGAAGTGAATTATGGTGATCACAGCTAACAAAGACACTAAAGTAAATACAAACATTATTTTTAACTGAAGAGAGACAGTCAGGGTTGAGACCACTATATGCCACTATGATTTTGATCATTCTTTTCAAGTGATATCATACAATGGATCAAAGTAGTTCCACTTAAACCAAGGAAGTTCATTCCTTATTCTCAAGTCAGGGTCTGGTGCTCCAACATTTTGCTCCCACGGTGAGCTGTGCTTACTACTTACTAAAATAGTTATCCTGACCATAGGATTAAACTCAAGTGATCAGCTGCATTTCCCGCCATCCCTACCACATCATCGTCTCCTCCAGGATCAAGACCACTTTTTATTTATCTCACTACCAAATACATAGGAGGTACCCAAAAATGTCTGTGGAACTGAACTGACCATAAGGAAAATGCCAAAATATAGTCATTTATCAGAACAGTTAAGGAACTTTTAAAGCATTTAAAGATTTTGAATAGTATAATCAGTTAGCTGTATATTTATTTATTTCATCTAGTGGTAAATTGGTAAAAAGTGGTAAATTTCATGATGATCTACCTCAACTGGCTGGACCAAACTGAAAGTTTATATTTCTGCCTTTGACTAGAGCATATATTAATGAGATTCTTAAAAGCAGAGATAAAAAGTAGAAGAATAAAATCTATAATTGAAAAACAATGTTATTAAAGGGGAAGGGCCATTCTCCCTCCTGCACCTAATAAAGAATTTATTAGGGACTAAGCATGGTTCTTGAACTATACCTAAATGTACTTGGATTTTTGCCATCAGTGAGTTAGACTGAAGCACACACTTCAGGCCTGTGATACTTCCACTGGAATCCTCAAACCTGTGGCAGTAATGAATCTATGAGGAATACACCAATCACCAAGGAAATATTTTCATGGTCAAACCTAGTCCCATAAATAAACAAACCATCCCCCCCCAAAAAATGGTGCTTAATTTTCATAGTATGTCTATACTCACATACATCTCAAAACAATTGGTGGTTTAATTTCAAATGGTATAGTAAGAAATAGTATAGTAAGAAAGCAATATTACAAAGAACGCAGGGAAAATTGAAATCTCAATGTACACTTGAATAAAACATTAAGATTGTTTCTTGCTTGAACAAACGGGGGGAATCAAACAACTCTGGGGGAAAACAGCATGCTACGGAAGGCAACCTGCTGGAGGAACTTCTAAGCCAAACATACAGCGAACTTCAAAGAATTTATTACTATGTGTTTTCCCAAGCTGTCAAGAATCTCAAAAGAACACTTTAAATATGTATGGTGCTAGTGGAGAGAAATTTGCTATATCCAACCAAATAAAAATCATTTGTGTTGTTTTGGGTTTCTTTTTTTTTTTTCAAAATGACTGATTTTTAGACATGGGAAGGAAGAACGTTAGTACTCAAATTCTTGGCTCCAAGAGGGCAAGAAGTGATGGATTTGTTGAAAAGGAAATACGCTATCAGGAGATGTGGGACATTGGCAGCGGTGAGACACTTCACCTGCACAACAGTCTGGGACTGGCGAGATTAGTCAATTACAGTTTCCCAGAGCTGGCCAAGGGGAGAGCCACCCTGAAGGCTTGGGTTCAAAATGCTACATGATGCTTTTATAGTTAACTGCGGACTAAGTACTTTGTATTTTTGTATTGTATTATGAGAAAAATAGACACTGTTTCTATACATTAATCTTGCAGCATCAGTCTGTTGTGTTTTTTCCTATTTAATAAAGGCATGAACTGTTTCCTGATATTAGGCAGACTCAGGACTTCACAAATATGAGCTCACTGAGTCCTCAGAACATCCCTACAATATGAGTTTGTTAGGATCCTCATTTTCAAAAGGACAAAAGTGAGATTCAGAGGGCTATGTAAGTTGCCCAAGGCCACACAGCTCGTAAGTGGCAGGAGTCAGTACTGGGATTCGGGCAGTTTGGTTTCGAGCCTAATCCTCCTTCATGCTACCCGTGTATGCTCAGAGCCAGGCACAGGATAGGTGAGCAAAACACAGTTCATGGATGTTGAAAAATGATCATCTCGGGCATTCACTTTGACACTCATTATTTTTTTAAAAAACTGATTGCACTTACAGATTCTTGAAAAATTTAAGTCTCAAATCTACGTATCAAATGACAGAAACAAGTTATTCCAAATGACTTTATCTTTATTTCTCTGACCCTTTTCCCTCAATAACTGTAATCACGTCTTCTCTCTTTACAGGATAGCTCTAATTTCATGCATGGCATAATTAGATCTGGTCATTAACAGAAAATAAAATTATAACTACTCAATCGATTGTTGACATGTACAGCATTTATTTCCTATACCTTCTAAGACTTATTTCCTGTGGCCTTTTCTTCACCTTCCATGCCTCATCCCTTTCCCTCCCTGACCCCTTCACTGACTTCAGACTGTCCCTTGGCTCCTTGAGTCTCAACTGCTATGCCCCAGTACTGTTTCTTGAGACTGTATATTTAGAGCAATTTTAGATGCCATTGAGAGAAAGGTACAAAGATTTACCAAATACCCGCTACCCTCACACATGCATATCCCTCATGATCAACATCACTCACCAAAATGTTTTGTTTTAAGCAAAAGTGAATCCAAATTGATACATGATATTTACCCAAAGTCCATAATTTTAGACACAATGCCCAAAGTACAAGCAACAAAAGTAATAAACACCAAGTGGAACTATATTAAACTCAGACGCTACTTCACAGAAAAGGAAACAACAAACAAAATGAAAAGGCAACCCATATAATGAGAGAAAATATTTTCAAACTATATATCAGATAAGGGGTTAATATCCAAAATATACAAGGAACCCACACAATTCAATAGCAAAGAAACAACTCAATCTAAAAAATGGGAAAAGGACCTAAAAAGACATTTCTGAAAAGAAGACATAAAAATAGCAAACAAGTGCTTGAAAAGATGCTCAGCATCACTAATCATCAAGGAAATTAAAATCAAAAGCACAATGAGACATCACCTCACACCTGTTAGAATGGCTATTATCAAAAAGACAAAAAGGTTAATGTTGGAGAAGATGTGGTGGTAAGCAAATCCTTGTACACTGCTGGTCGTCACGTAAATTGGTATAGCCATTATAAAAACAGTATGGAGTTCCCCCTACAAAAAAATTAAAAACAGAAACCATGCAATCCTGCAATCCCATTCTTTGTAGACATCTAAAGAAATGAAAACAGATGAGTAAGTCTTGGAGATGTAATGTACAGCATGGTGACTGTAGTCAATCGTAATGTATTGCACACTTGAACTTTGCTAGGAAAATAGATACTAAGTGTTCTCACAACAAACACACAAAGCTAGTGAGATAATGGATATGCTTATTAGCTTCACTGTGATCATTTCACAATATATACATACATCAAAACATCAAGATGTACACTTTCAACATACACAGATTTCACTTGTCAATTACACCTCAATAAAGCTAAAAAAAACCCCTAATACAACAGTCCATGTGGGATAACAGAAATTATATTGCCCTCATAGACCTAATACAGGATTCAGAGATGGTAGCCCCATTTTATCCTTATTTAATTCTTGAGTTTTGTCTTCAAAAAAACAAATAGATCCTTATAGCATGGGGAAACATATACAAGATCTTGTGGTAGCTCACAGCGAAAAAAAATGTAACAATGAATATATGTATGTTATGTATAACTGAAGAATTGTGCTCTACACTGGAATTTGACACAACATTGTAAAATGACTATAACTCAATAAAAAATTGTTTAAAAAAACAAAACAAACAAACAAAAACAAATAGATCCTGGAGGATTGGAGTTGACTACTACAAAGTCAACCAAGAAGTAGCCTTAATTATAGCTGCTGTTCCAAATGTAGTATTTTTTTTTCCTAAAGCAGATCAAAAAGGTATTATGTACATGGTATGTGGCCACTGAGTGGTGAATGCATTTTCCATTCCTATCAAGACAGATTAGAAACATGACCCATTCATGTGTAATCAACAACTCTCTCTCTCTCTCTCTCTCTATATATATATATATACATATATACTTTTTGTGTTCTTATCTCATTTTTTATCCTTGTCTGTCTTCATTGGTTTTATCCATACTCATTTTTCCAGAATCTGAGAATATTCTAGGTTTTCCTGACTTCAATCCACAGTGCTACATAATTCGGTTTTAGCTGGTTCCTTTGGAATTTTTCTCCTTTAAACATCTTGACCATCCTAAATCTAAAACTGACTTTTTAGCCACAATTCTAATCAACCAGATCTGATTCTCATGGGGAGTATCCAGAGATCCAGAAAGATATTGAACTTTAATTTTCACCATCTGATAGTTGAAATATTACACATAAGCAAAAGACTTTAAGTGAGACTTGCTGATTGTAATGGAATTAACCCCTTGATGACCTTAGCATTACCCATGAGATAAACAGCATAAGCACACATTCTTCACTTGATCTTAAAAGCCCTTCATGATCTATCCTCTGTGCTCCCTTTCCATTATCTGAAAATTACCCTCCTTCCTCATTAAGTGATCCAATCACACTGGCTTAGTCTCAGGAATTAAATATACGACACAACACCAGCCAGTAGGCAGTATGTTGTGGAAGACATCCCTCATTATATCTGTTTAAACACACTTCAAGTTCAATGTTAACAGTATAACTTTTATTTTTAAAAGATGTATTATCTTGAATATTTCAGAAGTCACCTAAGATATTTAGATTTAAATACCTGGAAGAGATATAATTCTTTGTTATAATAACAATACCTTGTTGCTTATGGAAAAAGCAAATATTCATTTCTTACCACGGGGTCACAAGAAGGTATGTGCATCGCAGACACTACAGAGTCTCTGAGCTCTTCACTGAAAGCGAAGCTGTGGAAATTTTGAGGTATGAAAGAAGCTGTTGGCTCATTTTCTTCAATCAGATTTTTATACATCTGTGTTCGAGGTCGAGCTACGCCTTTCAGGATTACATAAAATCCATCATTTCCAACCACTGAGACAAAATGAAGCCAAACGAGATAAACTGTAGTGGGTACACTGTATATTTATTTCCCAGACCCTTTGATATAAATATGACTACAATGCGTATACAATTGCCTCGCTTTTACCAAATTTCTTTTAGTTGATACAATGACAAGGACTTTAATGCAACATTTAGGCATCACAAATAATTTATAGATAATTTACTCAAATAACAAAAACGATAAAGACATATCTGCACATTTCAACTACGTTTTCTGACAATTATTTACAGTAATCAATCCTCCAATAAATTCTAGAAAAGAACCATGGTGGCATATCATGATTAATAGATTTAAGACATCATTAGAAAAACAGGACCAGAATAGTCCTCGAGCTTTTCAAAATGTTTACCTCCCCCTCAAAAATGCCATTCTGCCTGTTTTATATAAGTAGCAATATATACCCTACTATTAATTGTCACTTAGCTTTACTCTGGACAGGATGACGATCACTCATAGAACTGAGTAAAGAATATAGTATGGAAAGGGAAATTGATCATTACTAGGAAAAAGGGTTTTGTTTTTTTTTTTTCAGTATTTCTCCTCCTGCATATTATAACTCTCCACAATTGGTCATCTAATCCCAATTCCTAAAGTTCACCTCTGTGCCTGTAGGTCTGGCAGGTTTACACACTTGTGAGCATTTTGAATACAACGTTTTAGTTTGAATGCGTCCGTTTTAGTTCTGAAGCCTGGCGTTTTGAAGACGCAGGGCATGAGAACTGGATAGAGTCTCTCCATTTCTCAATCTTCTACATCATTTCATAGGATTGGAGCTAATTATTCAGATGCTATGAGAAGATCTTTTCTTACACTTTGCTTATTAACTCGCTGTGAATAGAAACTTTGTGAACTGATTTTAATGGACAGTTGTGTTTCTTTTTATGCCCTACGACATACTGATTGCTTGCTTTCCCTGCTTTTTTTCCTAAAATGAGTCCTTATTAGTGGGGCACTTTTGGTCACCATCTGTACATGGTGACTACAGGAGAGTGATTTTTATAAAAATATTTTCTCAGCTTAGACTGAGCTTAAAATAGATTCTTCCTGGGTAGTGCAATATCATTTCTTATTGAACATCTAATCTGTGCAGCAAGGGCATAGCAGAAACATTGCTTTTTAATGGCTATCATATGAGCTGTATGAGAACTATATTGTAGTGTGTACACTGTAAAGTTAGAAGGGAATTAACATTTTGTAAAACTAGTAATGGTTTTGACCAATTACACAGAGGAAGAATGCATTTGGGGGAAAGGCATGTTCCAAAATATACATTTATATTCTGTTTTTTAATAGAGCAACTGCCACTTCTTAGTATAGAATAAAAGCTATGAAAAGAAATCCACTGTGTGAAATAACTTTATTGTCAGGGCTCTTATCTGCCTACTCCATATAAACCCTCTCTTTTTCCTTCCCCACAATTTTACTGGATGTTGCATGTGCCGGTTTAAAAATTGCATTTCCCAGACACTCTCTCGTATGGCCACGTGACATCATTTTGATTAATAAATCATTGGGAGGGTTTGTGCTTTATGCATGTGCACACCACCCCTTTTCCTTGCTACCTAGAACAGAGAAATGATACTGGAGCTCGGGCAAGCATCTTATAACTAAAAGGAAGAGACACGTAGAATCTCAGAGACCTCACCCCACACCTTTAAACCGCCTGTCTTGTTGTCTTGTGACTTCTCATTACATAACACAAATAAACCTGAATTATTTTGTACACTAGGGTCCTCTATTTCAGTCTTACTAACAGCTGAACACATTTCTGTGTGAATATTGTTGGAATTTCACTTAACTTTACCCAGAAAATATGTTCGCCTTACTGATGAATATAACTCCTCTGTTCCTCTGGGGAACATCTTCCTTTTCCTTCAGGCTTTGCCCAGTAACAGTGAATTTGACTAAATAATCTCTTCTTACAATGCATTAATTTTCACATTTACATATGAAAATATCTACTCTATTAAGGAGGCACTAAGGAATTTAAATAATAAAGGGAATTTGAGATCCATGGAAAATATTTTGGGTCATAATATTTTATCAATCTTCAAATTACACTTACAAAAAAAAAAAACAGTCAAATTAAGCTATACTGGGAGCTGCTAACTCCATTTATATAAAAGATGATAGCTGGTAAGCCAGAAAGAGAAAGAAAAATACCATATGATATCACTTATATGTGGAATCTTAAAAAATATAAATTTACAAAGGAGAGACAGACACAGACATAGGAAAAAAAATGTATGGTTAGCAAGGGGAAAGGGGCTGGGAAGGGATAAATTGGGAGTTTGAGATTGGCAGATACTAGCTAATATATATAAAATAAATAAACAATAAGTTTATGCTATATAGTACACGGAACTATATTCAGCATCTTGTAGTAACATGGTGAAAACGAATATGGAAATGAATATATGTATGTTCATGTATGACTGAAGCATTGTGCTGTACACCAGAGATGGCCACAACATTGTAAACTGACTATACTTGAATTTTATATATATATGTGTGTATATATATATATATACACACACACAAACACACACACAAAAAGATAACTCTTTGAAAGGCAAAGGGGGGAGGCTATATTTTAAAAGAAAATGTTTTTATTACTATTAGGTAGATACATCATTTTATTGAGGTATAGCTGCTGTACAATATTATATGTTTCAGGTATACAACATAGTCATTAAAGGTTATATTCCATTTCTAGTTACTATAAAATTTTGGCTACATTCCCTGTGTCACACTATATATCCCTGTAGTTTATTTATTTTACACATAGTAGTTTGTAATTCTTAATCCCCTACCCATATTTTGCCCCCCTTTCCCTTTCCCCACTGGTAACCACTTGTTTGTTCTCTATATGTGAGTCTGTTTCTTTTTTGTTATATTCATTAGTTTGTTTTATTTTTTAGATTCCACATACAAGTGATAATCATATAATATTTGACTTTCTCTGACTTAACATAATACCCTCCAAGTCTATCCATGTTGCTGCAAATGGGAAAAATATTCCTTTTTAATGCCTGAATAGTATTCTAGCGTGTGTGTGCGCACGCACACGCACATGCACGCATGTGTGTGTGTGTGTTTGAATGACATCTTTATCAATTCATTTTTAGTTAGACATTTAGCTTGCTCTCATATCTTGGTTATTGTAAATAATGGTGTTATAAACACTGGGGTGCATGTATCTTTTCAAATTAGTGTTTTGTTTTTTTCAGATAAATACCCAGAAGTGGAATTGCTGGGTCATATACTAGTTTTTATATTTTTAGTTTTTTGAGAAACTGCCATACTGTTTTCCATACTGGCTGCTCTGTTTTACATTCTTACCAACAGTGTACAAAGGTTCCCTTTTCTCCACATCTTTGCCAGCATTTGTTACTTCTGATCTTTTTGATGATAGCCATTCTAACCAATGTGAAGTAGTAGCTCGCTGTGGTTTTAATTGGCATTTTTTTGAAGATTAGCAATGTCGAGCATTGTTTCCTGTACCTGTTGGCTGCCTGTATGTCTTCTTTGGAGAAATGTCTATTCAGTTCTTCTACCCAACTTTTTAACTGGGTTGTTTGTTTTCTTGGTGTTGAGTTGTATGAGCTACTTATGTATTTTGGATATTGAATTCATTTATATAAAAGTTATATCATTTGCAAATATTTTCTCCCATTCAGTAGGTTGTCTTTTTGTTTTGTTGATGGTTTCATTTACTGCAAAGGCTTTTAAGTTTAATTAGATCCTATTTGTTTTTTGCTTTTGTTTCCTTTGTTTTAGGAAACAGATCCAGAAAAATATTGCTACAATTTTTGTCAAAGAGGGTTCTGCCCTTGTTCTTTTGTAGGAGTTTTATGGTTTCTGGGCGTACATTTAGGTTTTTAGGTAGGTATCATTTTAAATAGTTTACTACATATTGATTATTCTTTCTTTTCAAAATAAGGTACTATAAATGGGCCAAATGTAGGTTTAAGAGGAGAAGTAAGGCCTGGATTTGGTCTCAGTGTTGCATTCATTATCTTGGAAGAGTCACATATTTCTAGGCTCAACTTTCAATTCAAAACTTATCATGCTAAATCAAATTATCTACATGTATTTTTTTATCTTATCAACTATTCAGTGAATATAATTTTTTTGTTGGAATTACTACTAACGAGTTTAAATAAATTATAAATTTCAAAGCTAATATATAACCAAATTTTACCAATGAAAGATTATTTTTAAACATTTTGGCTAACTTGAATTCATAAACTTTTAGAAATACAGATACAATATTTAAATCAGTTAGTAATACTTAAATCATATTAAATTATATTAAAATGGAAATACTTCTAATATAAAATGTGCAAAATATTTTATTTAAACATCTCTGGGATTTCAAAATTATAGAATAGGTAAACAAGATTGTACTGTATAGCACAGGGAAATATATACAAGATCTTATGGTAGCTCACAGAGAAAAAAATGTGACAATGAATATATATGTTCATATATAACTGAAAAATTGTGCTCTACACTGGAATTTGACACAACATTGTAAAATGATTATAAATCAATAAAAAATGTTAAAAAAAATCTCACATAACTCTTTGTTTTTAGTTTCTTCATCATCCCTTGGATCGTTTCTTCAGGTATTTAACACAATTTTCAGAAAACATTATCTTTACTTTAATTGCTTTGGGATATAGTATATTATCATCATTAACATCTTTATGTAATGAAATTCCTGGAAATTTTATCACAAGCTTCAAGGACTATAATTACTTGCATAACATTGACAAGTGTTTTTTAGCTAAGTTTATTTTAAACATAATAAACCTTATTACTAAAAATAATTTATCCAAAATGTAAGAGTACAGAAAGAATGCAAGGAAAAAAATAAGAACAGTCCATATTTTACAAACCAGAATTTTTAATAAGTGCATTTATCTTGAAACAGAGAGAGAGAGAAAGAGAGAAACTAGAATTGTCAAAATTAAAAAGACAGGAAAAAATACTGGCAAGAATGTGAAACAAGTGGAATTTTCATACATTTTTGATGGAAGTGTAAAATTATACAATTGCTTTGTAAAACTGTTTGGAAGTTTCTTATAAAGTGGCACACATATCTAACCTATGCCTCAGTAATTCAGCTCCAAGGTATTTACTCAGAAGCAATGAAAGCAAAAGTCCAAAAAAGAACTCATACAAGAATGTTACCAGCATCTGTACCTGAGTAGCTAAAAGCTGTAAATGGCTTAGGTGTCCATTCAGAAGAAAATGTACAAACAATCTCCGGTATATACATACAATGGAATACTACTCAGCCATAAAAATGAACAAACTATTGATTCATGTGACAAAAATTAATCTTAAAAATATTATGCTGATTAAAAGAGGGCTTTCCTAAAAGAGTAGACATTGTTTGTTTTCAATATAAAGTTCTAAACACATCATGTAAAACTGATTTATACTGGCAAAAGAAAAGAAAGAAGAGCAGTTGCCTCTGGTGGGTGGGCCAGAGATTGGGAAGACACATGGAAAGAACTTTCCAAGGTCATAGTGAAGTTCTGTATCTTGATAGGGGTTTGGGTTACAGTATTTGCCAAATCTCATCAAGTGACACATTTAAGGGGTATATATGCACACCACTGTATGTAAATTTTACCTTAACAAAATGAAGGACCAGAACTAAATGTTGAATTCTAGGTGAACACTAAAATGTTTAGGGGTGAAATGTCCTCATACAATGGGATGTAAAATAGAATGGAATATGATGCAAATGTGGTACGGGAAAGCTGTAGGGAAAAAAATGTGCAACTACAAGGTTTTAACAACTTTTTAAAATCTCTTTATCTTGAGCCAGACGTCGTTCTAAACATATTACATGTATCAACCCTTTTTTTCCTCTTAGCAACCCTAAGAGTCAGGTACTACAACGGCTCCAATATTACAACTGTGGAAACGGAAGGCACTGAGAGATGAAACATCTTGCCCTGACTTGCCCTCGGAGAGCCCGACATGACACAGTCGGCATTTAAACACAACCACTTAACAAGTCCAGCTCCAGGACTAGTCTAGTCTTTGGGCATCAGTATAGTACCAGCTTTCTCCCTCTCTTCTTCTCTCTTCCTCTCTTTCCATCTCTCTCCCCCTCTCTCCTCCTGCCTCTCTTTTTCCCTTTCTCTTCATATATATTTTCTAGGAATGTGTTTTCAATTATGTTAAAGTAAGGTATATGTTATGACCTAGCCAGATTTCATGTTTCATCTTAAGTGGGAAACAAAAGCACAGTTGAACATTTCAAAGTAACATACGTTAACTTAAAATGTTTAATAAAACACTCAATATATGTGTGCCTATAAATACATATTTAACTATATAACAAAAATATGTCTAGAAAGGATTTTGATAGTATAGTTGCTCATATGAAAATGTAGTGTAATTTAAATAGAGCTTATCAAAAAGGGCATTGCTAATTACTGAGTAAAATAATAGTGCTCGATTAGAATGGCGTCTGTACCTTTCCCTGGGTTTTCTCCATAAGTCTAATGTTGTTAGATCTTAATAAGTGGGTTGATTCGCTATTCCTGGAAAAAATAGCTAATTAGGAAACAACCTTTCTATCCTAGCTTTCCAAAATCGAGAAGCATAGTTGTTCCTGTTTTCCAAATCTGCTAAACTTGCCATGAGAGTACGTATCACATCCTAAGGATCATATAATTGTCATGTTACTATGTTAAGGTGTTGGAAAACTAATTCCTTTAATAATCCCAAGTATTATATATCATTAGTCCATTTTTCACATAAAGTGATTAAGGGTCAGAATGATTAAGTAACTTGTCAATAGTCACAAAATACATTAACTTCTGGAGGCCTTCAAATATATTCCAACATCTGAAGATTACACACATACACACAGACCCACAAAAACACCTACAAATACACACATAGGAGTGCTCTGTGTATGTGTATGCACGTGTTTGTATGGTATATTATACATATATTTATGCAGTGTTATATGTATATGTATATATATTGATATATCAAAAATAAAATATATAAATATGTATATAGATATTTATATATACATGCACATATACATATGAGTTTTATAAATCATAAAGGATATCAGTAAGGATTGAAAGAATTCTTGCTACTTTTTTATAAAGTTCAGTTCAGAAATTGATACTCAATTATTTCCTAAAATTCATGTAGCTGTTTTATTTATAAATCAAAACTACCTTGGTAGAGATTTGACAATAAAAGAATTAAGAAATTTCAGAACTCAGCAGAGTGAGATGAACTTTGTGACAACTTCTTTATACAAATACTTGAGGAAAGAAATTCACATTCAAATTTTAAAAATAAAATATTCTTGCATCCATTGTAGATTAATTGACCATATATCTGTGGGATTATTTCTGGGCTTTCTGTTTGAATTGATCTATGTGTATATTTTTGTGCCAGTACCATACTGTTTTGATTGCTGGAGCTTTGTAGTATAGTCTGAAGTCAGGGAGTATGATTGCTCCAGCTTCTTTCTTCATTCTCAAGATTATTTTGGCTGTTCAGGGCCTTTGGTGTTTCCAGGCAAATTTAGTGTTTTTAATTCTAGTTCTGTGAAAAATGCCATTGGTAATTTCATAGAGATTCCAATAAATCTGTAGATTGCCTTGGGTAGTATGGTTATTTTAACAATATTGATTTTTCCAATTCAAGAACATGGTATATCTTTCCATCAAATGTTATGACAAAGGAGGCAAGAATATTCAATGGAGAAAAGACAGTCTCCTCAATAAGTGATGCTGAGAAAACTGGACAGCTACATGTAATAGAATTAAATTAGAACATTCTGTAACACCATGTCCAAAAATAAACGCAAAATGGATTAAAATCCTAAATGTAAGACTGATACTCTAATCCTCCTAGGCAGAACAATCTTTGACATAAATTGCAACAATATTTTGTGAACTGGCTCCTAGAGTAATGGAAATAAAAGCAAAAAATAAACAAATGGGACTAATTAAACTTAAAAGCATGTGCACAGCAAAGGAAACCATAGATAAAACAAAAAGACAACCTATGAAATGGGAGAAAATATTTGCAAATGATGTCACTAACAAGCAATTAATTTCCAAAAGCATACAAACAGCTCATACAGCTTAATATCAAAAAAGAAAATGAATAACCCAATCAAATAATGGACAGAAGACCTAGACATTTCTCCAAAGAAGACATACAAATGGCCAAAGGTATATGAAAAAATGTTCAATGTTGCTAATTATTAGAGAAATGTAAATCAAAACTACAGTGAAGTATCACCTCATGCTGGTCAGAATGGCCATCACCAAAAAGTCTACAAATAATAAATACTGGAGAGGGTGTGGAGAAAAGGGGACCTTCCTACACTGTTGGTGGGAATGTAAATTGATGCAGCCACTATAGAGAACAGTATGGAGGTTCCTTAAAAAACTAAAAATAGAATTACCATATGATCTAGCAAACCCATTCCTGTGCATATATCTGGAAAAGATGAAAACTTCAAAAAGATACATGCATCCCAGTGTTCATAGCAGCACTATTTACAATAGTCAAGACATGGAAACAATCTAAATGTCTAATTAACAGATGACTGGATAAAGAAGATGTGGTATATTTATACAATGGAATACTACTCAGCCATTAAAAATGATAAAATAATGCCATTTACAGCAACATGGATAGTTCTGGAGAATGTCATTCTAAGTGAAGTAAGCCAGAAAGAGAAAGAAAAATACCATATAATATCACTCATATGTGGAATCTAAAAAAAATGAATTTATAAAACAGAAACAGACTCACAGACATAGAATATAGGTGTGGTTGTCAGGGGGGAGGGGGTGGGAAGGGATAAACTGGGAGTTCAGATTTGCAGATACTGACTGGTATATATAAAATAGGTAAACAAGTTTATACTGTATAGCACAGGGAAGTATATTCAATATCTTACAGTAGCATTTAGTGAAAAAGAATTTGAAAATGAATATATGCATATTCCTGTATGACTGAAGCATTGTGCTGTACACCAGAAATTGACACAACATTGTAAACTGACTATAACTCAATAAAAACATTATTTTAAAAAAACTCCTTGTGATTGGGCAAAACTGCCAACTTTTCTAAAAATATGGAAACCCAAGAAGTAGCCTAGACAGGATGAACAAATATTAGTTCTTTTCTGATCATTTTTCCAATAAAATCAATTAGGTTTTTAAAAAAACTATTAAATTCTAGGCACTGAGCAGCACAATTATATAAAGCAACCTGAAAAATAGGTCTTTATTAATTAAAAATATTTCAGTAACAGAAATGGAGGAAATTATGCATATGGGGCTTCTATTACTGTTGTCACCTACTAATACATCTATTCCACCTGCTCAGGGCAGGCGCTTGTTGTGATTGAGTAGGGTCTGTCCTGAGCAGGTGTTAAGTAGTTCAAACATCACCTCTGCTTATAAGTTTCACTGTTTAGAAAATAAGATTCAATGACAATATTAAAGAAATACGTATCATGGCAGGGGTCTCTAGAATTGTCTTGAGATTGAAGAGCAGTTTTGTTGCATTAATTTTCTCAAAACATCACAATCATCTCTTGGACAGGGGAAGGCAGAAATGGAACAGGGTCCCCAAAATGCAGGGAAACGCCAAAAAATATTTATGGGTGGCTTTCAAGGATGAATCTTCATGAACCATAGGCAATCCCTCTGCTGTAGTGAAAACATACGTCCACTTCAGAATCAGTGCATGTTCTTGAAGGCCATGGTTGCCTTGAAGGCAGCCATGGTCTTCGTGGTAGGACTAAATATTTTATTACCTTTACTGAGAGCATATTTGGATTATGGTTTCTTTATATATGAGGAAAGTGCCCACTAAATGTTTCATGAGATTTATTTACTGTGTTTTTACATGTTATATAAAATTTAAACTATGACAGAAAATAAATCTATGCAGGCTAAAGAAATATTAAAGATTTAGTATTTTTAGAATTTTTTCAGCATTAAAAAATAAATATAAGATTTATTTAAATGAGGAGCTATGGTGTTTTTGAGATATAACCTCATAAAAGTGAGAGTAAAATGAAAGAAATAGAAGAGAAATGACACTATAAGACTTAGTGGACTTCAAGAAATAGCAAAGATGATACAGATGTAAAAGAAAGAAAAACCTTTATCAATCATTTCATAGGAATATTTTAATGTTAATATAAAGGTAGATATCAATACAATTTTTATCTGGGATCCAATTACTGGTTAGCCATTAAATTGGATTCTCAAGTAAGCTAATTCTTTTAGCTTTCATGAGCTTTAAGTTGCTAATCATAAAAATGCCCTCTGCCCAGGCCATTAAAGTGAGATTCAGTGGAAAACTCTTGAGATAATTTGAATTTACAAGTAAACTAAATCTATATATGTGTGTAGCATATAGAAAGAGATTACTATATATAAAATATATATGGTATTTGTATTATAGTCATGGAAGTAATCTTTGTATATAGTAATCTTAATATAGTAATCATGTTTTAGTACCACTGGCACCTAAACTAGAGATACATGTGTTATTCAGTACTTGAAATCATAACATTGTTATCCTTGTTAATATTTTGTTAAGAAAACCAGATACATGAGAGGCTAAGTGGGTGATGGGAAATTTAGGAAGCTGCCTTAAATAATGAAGCTCTAAAGAACCCGTGGCCAGAAAAGAGGCCAGAAGGTGCAAATAGCTGTGTGGAATTACAGGGGAAAAAAAAAAAAAAAAAAAAAAAACAGCAGTAGCTTGAAAACCCGCAGCCTGGTGATGAGGGGTTACTAGGGGGATACTGTAAATAACCGCAGAGGGAGGGAAATGCACACACCAGTAAAGAAAAGGGAAAAAGAAACACTCCTGATGGAGCTTGTTTTTAAGTTGAATAAACAAAGAGGTTGACAAAGGTAGGATGTTTAATGAGTTGACTGCTTTGATAGTGAAACAGATCTGAGCTGTCAGAATTAGATGTCTTAAAAACTCAAGAGAAGTGTTGTGGCACAGAGAGACGTAAACACAGAAAAATCCAAAGTTTTTTAATATGTTTGAAAATACGCCCTATCGAAATGTGAGTTGCAAAACCTTATTTCACACAGCTGTTCCTCTCCACTGTCCCTTAATGCCTCTTCCCTCCATGAACGTAATCATTTTTAAAATATGTATTTTTGGAGTGTCCTTCTGGATCTACTCCTATGCAGATTTTATTGTGTATTTTTGTATGTATATATGCACTTATAATTTCAGGTTTTATAGGACAAACATGATCATATTATTTATATAATTCTGCAGCTATTTTTTTATTGGTTGTCCTTCATAAGTTTCTATGTCAATGTATATAAATCTACCTCAGTTTTTTTAACCCCCGCCTAGAATTCCATAGAATAAATGTATCACAATGTAGTCGATCTTCTATTAAAGGACATTTAGATTGCTTTCATATTTTTACCAAAATAAATACAATTTCAGAGATTTATGATAGAGCAAATTAATTTTTAATTAGCATCCTCAAGCTAACAGCAAAGCAATGCTGGGTGTTTGTTCTTTCTTCCTTTTCAAAATCATTTATCTTCTGCGAAAACTCCTGTGGATTACTTTCCACTGCTTAATGTCAGATTAAATGAAACCAATAATAAGGAGGGGAGACTCTCAAAATATGAAAATCTTTCCAATAGACACATGTTGTCCAAAATTCCAGTTTGAGTTTAAATTCATGCTTCTGATGAACCGCTTTATAAAAACATTGCCATAGTGGACAGAGAATGAGTTTAGCATTAAGGCTAAAGTGTGTATGAAATTCAGTTCTAATTAGGAATATTCTGCATGATATTTTATGCCTTAGGTTCTCATCTGTAGAGTGTAATAATAATAATAATAATAATAATAATAATAATAATAAATGCCTACTTTTATTTGATACCATGAGGAATAAATAAGGGATGCCCCTCACATAAATAATGCATTAAATAAATTTAGTTCCTCTTTTTTAATAAGTACTCAATAAATGCAACAAAATGATGTTACACTTTGTTGGTTTATGTGTGTGTGTGTGACTCTGTGTGTTTATTTGTTTGCCACCCCCCCAAAAAAAATTTAAAATATGAAATACTTCTATTAATGTATCCAACATATCCCTGGTAAAGGGACTCGAAATTAAAATTGGGAAACTAAACTAAAATCCGTCAAGAAGTTTTCTTCTCAGTATCTGGATCAGTCATATAATTGCCTTGACCGCTTGCTGTCTTAACTATGAAAACCAATGCTAGATTGTTATTAAATGTGTGTATCAATAAGCAGTTTTCAGAGTGTCGTCCGCAGACTAGCAGCACCCACTGGAATGTTATTGGAAATGCAAATTAAGTCCATCCCAAACCCACTGAATCAGAAACCAAACGGGTTAAACAGAACAATACATTTCACTGGGTCCTCTGGGTGACTCTGATGCATGTTCAAAGTAGAGAAAAACCACGATGTGTCTTTTTTTTTAATTTTTCCTTTCTTTTTTTTAATTGAAGTATAGTCAGTTACAATGTGTCAATTTCTGGTGTACAGCACCATGTCCCAGTCATGCATATACATACATATATTTGTTTTCATATTTTTTTTCCATTAAAGGTTACCATAAGATACTGAATATAGTTCCTTGTGTATCTTTAAAACATAAGTACTAAAATGTGAAATGGTATTTGTTTCACTATTTATAACCCTACAAATGAAAAACATCCAAACAGTTTATTTTAACATGTCAAGTGAAATTATGAATACTATACTGGTAGACATCTCAAAATAGTGACACACATTTTTATCTTGCCAAATTTCCCTCCAAATTCGTCTGTTACCTGTGCTTCCCTTTATCCAGGTTTCAGAAATGACACTCTTACTAAGTATTTTCAGATGCTCATCGATTAGCTGAGAGGTTAAATCTGGAATCTTTTTCAGCATCTTCCACACAGCGTTGTGTTCAGATGGTGTCCTGTGAATGGGCCTTAAAAAAAAAAAAAATTGCAAATTGAGAGACCACAGCATAAATACAAAGAAACAAACAAAAATCCTTGATTTTTCAGCTTCCAGATTTGTATTTCCTTTTTTTAAGGGTTGTTTAAGGATACTTGTGATAATGTTGTCTTTTGTCTTAGTAATCTTTAAAATTTGTTCTCCTCCCATCATAAAGATGTACTTCCATGAAATTTTAAACTTTAGGATATTATATAGTGCCTTTCCCTTCTTTTTATAGAAAACTCAGTGCTTCAGTTTTAAGATTATATCCTTCGTTATTAGCCATTATAATAATAAAGACATCTTTTAGACAAATGATTGATGTTTTATCTACTGTTTATTCTCGATCCTTTTAAGTACTATTAAAATTAGATCAAATGAAGCTGTAATTTAACATTTGAGGATATAAATTTTAAGTTAAATATACATTTGTAATTTTAAATAAAACATAGTTATCATATGATAGCTATTTATTTACTTTAATCACTAAGTTTACTATTTAATAAATAGTGTGCCACAATCAAGATACAAAATTCATGTTGGTTCTAAATTCTCAAGGGACTAACCTAGTTCTCATGCCATTGCTAAATATGCAGTATTTTTTAAAAATCTATTGTAAAAAAATCAGTTTAGCAGCAGAAAGGAAATTCAGGGTACTCACATATATGTAGGTTTGCCAGAAACAGACTCAGTTTAGACACGATATCCTGTTGGCCCATCTGTTATGCATGTGTTTGTGTGTGCATGTTTACATGATGACAATATAAATTGTTTTTTTAGTGTTGTTGTGTTGTAGCAAAAAAAAACCCCAAAAAAGTTGGGAAAACACTCGCTTAGTAGTCTTAAGAAATAGTTTTTAGAAAATTGGCTCCCTACTTAAAATCATTTAAAAGTGTGTACTTCAGATGCCATAAAAAAGAATTTATATTCAGAAATGTCATGGTATCATAACTAAAGCCCTAAAATATGTCACTGATTTAGCAACCAAATCGGGGTGACAAGAAATAATATCATGGATTTTAAATAATAGGCATACATGTTTAGTGGCAAAACATTTGCTATATTATTTGCCTGCAGTAATCTGGAACACAGACCAAGTGCCTAGGAAACCTGCTGCTTCACAGAAAATAATTGGAAAAAGCCAGAAAATTATTATGTTTTGCTTGCTAAATTGTTACTTGTTTGTAGCAACGTATTATTAGCTGGCTAAAATTGACCAGTTCTCAAGCATAAATGAAAACAAATAGAGATGGAGGGGATCCAGAAATGTGGGGCATGATTTTTTACCAGCCATGTCATTAGATTAATTTAATGTCACGTTTACCAGGATGGATGAGTAGATTAATGTTTGTCATCATATTGGGAAGGTTTGGCCATTCTCTCTTCAATATTCTCTGCCCCTTTTCTCCTCTCCTTCCAAGATTCCCATTAGGTTGATTCTGGTTTTCTTGTGGTGTTCCCACAGATCCCTGAGACTCTGTTCATGGTTTTCGTTTTTATTCTTTCTGCTCCTCTGATTGGATAATCTTAATCGATGTATCTTCAAGTTGACATAAGTTCCTTCTGCCAGACCTCATCTGTTGTCGAACCCCACTAGGGAAGTTTCTATTTCAGTTATTGTACTTTTTAACTCTAGAATCTCTATTTGGCTCTTTTTTTATTTCAATTACTTTGGATTGATATTATCAGTATGGTGAAACATTACTGTCATACTTTCCTTTGACTTTATAAAGTCTGTATCCCTTATGGTGTGCAGAACCTGTCTCTGTTCACTTCACTTAATAGTCATCTAATAATTGTTTGGAGATTTTCTTAAATGCTTGAACCATTAGGTCCTCCAACTTTTGCTGATGGGAATGCCAAGTTGTCATGCTCTATTTTAATTCTTTAGATATGGTTTCCTTTGTTTCTTTGAATCTATTCATAATAGTTGATTTAAAAATCTTTGTCTATGAAATCCAACATTTGAATCCTCTCAGGACATTGTTTTCTCTTGATTCCTTTTTTCCCTGTAGGGGACATACTTCGTTGTTTCTTGGCATGTTTCATCATTTTTGTTTAAAATTGGACATTTTTTGACAAAATAATGTAGCAAATCTAGAAATAAGTTTTCCCCTCCTTCCGAGGGTCAAATAACATCAATACCCTGTGAATGTGGCTTTTCTAGGAAACTGCCAGACAAATCACAGTGTGGCAATGTATTGGGAGTAGGGCTTTTTGGCTCCTAACCAGTCTGCCCCCTCAGTGGCTATAAGGCTGCTAGCTTCCAAGCCTATCACAGAATTGGAGAAAGGAGTATTAAAATAGAGCAAGGTTTAAAAACTACAAACCCTGCTATTCTTATAAGGTTCTGCTATTTTTCTTGAATAAATGCTCATTTTGTTGCATGCATCTGATTAATTTTCAGAGTTCTGGAAAAAAAAATCATTTTGACACATTTTGCCAGCATTTCACTGCTGAAGGAGCAGATATACAGAGTTTCTCACTCTGCCATTGTGGGAGTCTTGCACTCCACATTGAATCTTAAATCCTCCAATCTATAGCAACACCCCTAATTTCCTCCCACAGCTCAAAGTCAACATAAACTGCAATCAACTGATGACAAGCCGTAGGGAAGTGTACATGACCATTTTGAGTGGGACAGTCAAAAATATTTGGGAAATAATACTACTAACTGAAGACATTAGAAGAAATAATGTTTAAGAGTCCAGAAATCACTCAAAATTATAACTCTTCATTATTTTGATAAAAGATTGGAACTGTAACTTACATATTCTGACCAAACCTGCAAAACATTATTTCCTACAACTGGCCTAATCTTGCTCTAGAAATCTAATTCCTGATAAATTCTTATTTTTTCTGTATCCTTCTGCTTTTCCTACATGGGCACTCAAGAATTTTCAAATATTTGGAATACCATGTTTGGGCTCTAAAGAAGAGAGAAGTGGTAACTTACCCCTCTAACCTATTACCACCATTTTCACTTTGTTTGTGCTGCCCCATCTGGGGACTGGTCTTAAGAGTTTCTCAGGCTACACCCTGACAGATGATCCGCAGTTTTGAAATTCCCCAGAACCTTTCAACGGATTCTAACATACACCTCTGTGCATCCTCAAAATGGTAGATCAAGACATTCATGTCTGAAGGCTTGTCCTTCACTTCATCTTTTTAAAACAGACTTCACTTCTCTTTCAATCTCTATGTTTTATATTTGACAGGAACTTTTACATACATCGTACACACTGCTTTCTTACCACATCTTCCAGACCTACTCTTACTTAATATAGAAAAGCTACACTGAAAGAAGCTAGATTAACAAAAAGGAAAGAATTCATAAAGTGACAGATGTCTCAAATGTATAATGTCCAAACTAATACTAGTAAATAAGGAGTTGTTTAATACCATCATTCTTATCATTATCATCTTTATGAATTATCAAACCACATACAGTTGCATGAAAAAATTGTTATTCCTGTTGTATTTTCATTGACTCACCTTTATATCTATTTTCTAGCCTTAATTCAATCTGATTACAAAAAACAAAATCTTAATATATTCCATGTATTTTTCAGGCATTACAGTTGGAAACAAAATAGCTATAGGATTTCTTTTTACTCCTTTCTTTCCTGGTGATCATTTCAAACCTAGGAGTGTATAGAGTCGTGACAAGTGGGTATCTGGCTTCTGATCACCAGCACCTCTGTCCTTTGGCATCTGCTTAGTTCTCACTGTTATGTATAGCCATTGGCATCCATGAATTTCTAAATGTTTCAAGTTAAAGGTACACATGATCTACATTTTGTAAAACTTCTTGTAAACCTGTTGACTGTTTCACTCTGTGCTAATTCATCATACTCCTTGCTAGAAACGAGAGTATTTATTAATTTATTTTTCTTAACATAAAGTTTTATGGTTTTGACAAGACAAATATCAATGTATTAGATTTCAGTAGATGCTTGTTAAATTCCTCCCTATAAAGTTGCTCACCAGTTACTAACTCTTTATTGAGAACTGATTCAACATTTTGGAGAGTATCTCCTGGGAAGAAGAGGGAGCAGGACATGGAGAAACTGATTTGAGGAATGTTAAGAGGATAGATCAGAGCCCAGTGTTTGAACAGCCAAGGAAACTTGGTACCTATTCGTGGGGGTGAGGGGCACTTCAGGCCTTTCCAGAGAAAATAGAACCACAGAACCACTGGGAGACTGGCAAGCATGAAATCTGTAGGACAGGCTGGCCGGCTGGGAACTCAGGAAGTACTTCTGTATTACAGTCTTGAGGTAGAATTCCTTCTTCTCTGAGAAACCTCGGTTGTTGCTTTTAAGGTCGTCAACTGATTGCACAAGGCCCACCCACATTATGGAAGGTAATCTGCTTTATTTAAATTCAGCTGATAGCAAATGTTAATCACATCTACAAAATACGTTCAAAGCAACATCTACAGTAACATTTCACCAAACGACTGGGCCCAATAGTCTCAACAAAATGGAAAATAAAATTAACAATCACAGGCTTAATTGCTTCTGGAAACATCGTTGCAGCCATGGGAAACTGGTTAGGACTCTCTTAAGGTCTCTATACCCCTAATGCCAATGTAATCACATCTACTTGGACATGCCAATGAAATGGAACTTCTGCATTTTTCTGCAAGTAATCTAGACTTCTTAGATTAATTAACAATCCCCAATGTGCTAGATTGAAGAGTAAACAAAAAGCCTTGTACTTCTCTTTTAATAGCATTACACGCCTTCTGATATAGTTTCTATTCAATTTAAATATTGAAATTATGCAAAGTTCAGCTTCCAATACTGGCTGATTCACAAGGCCTTATTTAGAGGACTTAGACTCTTCGGTTGAAGTCCTTAGCCTTCCAGAGTGACTCCGCTCACAAGTCTTCTCCCCAAGAAGGAATTCAAGTATATGAGGGGATTTACTGGGTCCTTGTGGCAGTGGCTAGAGGAACAGTGGACTTCATGTGCTGAAAATTTTGTTGAAGGAATATAATCAACTTATATTACAGAAAACAAAAATACAGCCATCAAGCTTGGGTAGGATGTTTGACCAATAAAACAGTAGTAAATCAGAACAGGCACAAGTAAAGGGAGAGAGTAGGGGTGGAATATGTAATAAGAAGCAATATTTAAGCACTATCAAAGAGGTTAATTTCCTCAAGGACACAGCTAACAGTGATTAAAAAGAAACTGAAATACTAAAAGCTACTGAGTGAAGAACAAATAATGTTAATACACAAACACACACTCACATACACACACAGGGCCCAAATTTAAATAGAACAATTCCAGATCTTCAGGATAAAATAATAAATACACAATGCAATAGGAAAAAAGCATATAAGCTTCTCATTTAAAAACAGAGACAAATATTAGATATAGAAAGATACAAATGATAGTGTTTGGTCAAAACACTAAAAATTGAAAGTAATTAAGAACAGTTAAAGTATTTGACTACATTTTCTCAGGAGAATATTATTTAGTTTATTACAGAACCCTATGTAAAAACATAAACCTACAATATTGGTGATGTTATTAGGTATATATTGCATAAGTATAAATATATCAGAAATACTTATTCTAGAGACAAGATTGTTAAGTGAATCTTAAAGATCTTTTCTTACAATTATAAAATCCATAATTAAAATATTCACTGGAGAATATTCAGTTTTAAGAATCATGATTTGATGATTCAGAAATTGCCACCTTCTTAAAGATGGCTTTCTTTAAGTAGCTTCTTTTAAAGTTTAAAATTTATTCCTTCAGAACCCTCCTACACTGTTGGTGGGAAGGTAATCTGGTGCAGGCATTATGGAAAACAGTATGGAGATTCCTCAAAAGACTAAAAATAGACCTACCATATGATCCAGCAATCCTACTCTTAGGCATATATCCAGAAGGAACCTTATTTCAAAAAGATAGATGCACCCCAATGTTCATAGCAGCACTATTTACAATAGTCAAAACATGGAGACAACTAAATCAATCGATGATCCATTGACTGATGATTGGATAAAGAAGCTGGCATTGGTATATTTATACAATGGAATACTACTCAGCCATAAAAATAATAAAATAATAAATGCCATTTGCTGCAACATGGATGGATCTGGTGAATGTCATTCTAAGTAAAGTAAGCCAGAAAGAGAAAGAAAAATACCATATGATATCACTCATATCTGGAATCTAAAAAAAAAAAAAAGACAAACAAACTCATTCATAAAACAAAGACAGACTCACAGACATAGAAAGCAGACTTTTGGTTACCAGAAGGAGAAGGGGTTGGGAGGGGACCAAATGGGAGTTTGAGATTTGCAGACACTAATATATATAAAATAGATAAACAACAAGTTTATACTGTTTAACTCAGGGAACTATAGTCAATATCTTGTAGTAACTTACAGTGAAAAAGTATATGAAAACGAACATATGTATATTCATGTATGACTGAAGCGTTGTGCTGTGCACCAGAAATTGACATAACATTGTGAACTGACTACATTTCAATAAAAATATATAAACAAAAAAAATGTATCCCTTCACTTATCCATATCTCCTAGTTTCTTCTTCCTTTAGAACAAGATAACTACACTGGGCAATGCATGAAATCATAATCATCAAATTCATTTCATTTCACCCATTAAACTCTGCTTCTAAATTGTTCAACATATATTTGCAAAAAAGTGAACTGTTCTCTATGTTAATTATTTATTTATTGACAATTTGAAATACCTAAGCTATTTAATTTGAAGGAGTATCTGACTATCTAGGTATTAGAAATTCCAGGGTTTTTTTGTAGTCAAACACACACACACACACACACACACACACACACGCACACACACACAAAAGCAGGAGGAGGAATTCTGATTGCAAGAAAAGACTTAATTCAAGAAGAGTTGTCAGTTTTGCCAGAGGTTTGTCGATTTTTTTTACTTTTTCAAAAAACCAGCTTTTGGTTTGGTTGATTTTCTCTATGGTCTTCTTAATCTCCATTGTATTTATTTCCTCCCTGATCTTTATTATTTCCTTCCTTCTGCTGCCTTTTGGGGCTTTTTGTTCTTCTTTTTCTAATTCATTCAGGTGGTGGGTTAAATTGTTTATTTGAGATTTTTCTTCTTTTTTGAGGAAGGCCTGTATCACTATAAACTTCCCTCTTAGCACTGCGTTTGCTGTGTCCCATAGATTTTGAGTGGTTGTGCTTTCATTGTCATTTGTCTCAAGGTATTTTTTAATTTCAGCTTTGATTTCCTTATTGACCCATTGTTTTTTCAATAACATATTGTTTAATCTCCATGCTTTCCTTTTTTTATCCTTTGTTTCTCTGTTGTTGATTTCCAGTTTCATGGCATTGTGGTCAGTAAAGATAATTTCTATCTTCTTAAAATTGTTGAGGTTTCTTTTGTGCCCAAGTACATGATCAGTCCTGGAAAATGTTCCATGTGCACTTGAAAAGAATGCATATCCTATTTTTGGGGGGTGTAATGCTCTGAAAATATCCACCAAATCTAGTTTTTCTATTGTATTATTTAATTTCTCTGTTGCTTTGTTTATTTTCTGTCTGGAAGATATATCTAGTGATGTTAATGCAGTGTTAAAATCTCCAACTATGATTGTATTCCCATCAATATCCCCCTTTATCTCTGTTAGTAATTGTTCTATGTACTTAGGTGCTCCTATATATTGGGTGCATATATATTAACGAGTGTAATATCCTCAAACTACAATGACATATCACCTCACATCAGTCAGAATGGCCGTCATTCAAAAATCCACAAATGACAAATGCTGGAGAGGCTGTGGAGAAAGGGGGACCCTCCTACACTGCTGGTGGGGATGCAGTTTGGTGCAGCCACTATGGAAAACAGTGTGGAGATTCCTCAAAAGACTAGGAATAGACTTACCATATGACCCAGGAATCCCACTCCTGGGCATATATCCAGAAGGAACCCTACTTCAGGATGACACCTGCACCCCAGTGTTCATAGCAGCAATATTTACAATAGCCAAGACATGGAGACAGCCTAAATGTCCATCCACAGGTGACTGGATAAAGAAGAGGTGGTATATTTATACAATGGAACACTACTCAGCCATAAAAACCGACAACATAACACCATTTGCAGCAACATGGATGCTCCTGAAGAATGTCATTCTAAGTGAAGTAAGCCAGAAAGAGAAAGAAAAATACCACATGAGATTGCTCATATGTGGAATCTAAAAAACAAAAACAAAAACAAACAAACAAAAACAAAGCATAAATACAGGACAGAAATAGACTCATAGACAGAGAATACAGACTTGTGGTTGCCAGGGGGGCGGAGGGTGGGAAGGGATAGACTGGGATTTCAAAATTGTAGAATAGATAAACAAGATTATATTGTGTAGCACAGGGAAATATACACAAAATGTTATGGTAGCTCACAGAGAAAAAAATGTGACAATGAGTGTGTATATGTCCATGTATGACTGAAAAATGGTGCTGAACACTGGAATTTGACACAACATTGTAAAATGATTATAAATCAATAAAAAATGTTAAAAAAAAAAAGCTTTAAGCACATCCAACAGAAAAATTAATTAATTAATTAATTAAAAAAAAAAGAAAAGTTGTCAGAAGGCCCATGAAGATCTCTAAAACTGAAAGAAATCTTCAGAGATGCTGATTAATTTTTACTTCTTAGTGACTTATAAACATCAAAGAAAATATCTTTAGGTCCTATCATAAAATAATCAATGTTTAATCAGAAGTGAATATACTTGGGGATAGAGCTGATTCATATATTTGAAGAACTGTCAAATTAAAGAGGGATTAAGATTATTCTGTCTAGCAATTTGAGAAGAAGTTATAAAGAGATTACTTTTTTTTCTAATTAAAAAGCACAGTCAAAAATATTAAAAACAAAAGACAGATCCTTGGGGACGTATATATGACACTCAAGTGTTAGTTCCCTATTAAAGTCCTCCTGCTGTTTGAGTTCGTATTTTCTTTCAATAATGGTTGAAAATAATCTGCCAAACAGAAAGCAACAGGAGGCTCAGTCTCGTGTTGCAGGAAACTTGATAATCCTCTAACATACCTGAGAATTGGGAGGAAGCTTATGTTCCTCCCAGTTGTTTCTTGTTCTCCGATTTTCTTTCACTGAATGCTTTATCTCTCATCTGGATGGTAGAATTTGCTGTGGTCAGTTTCATCTGTTTGCTTTTAAATAACAACGTGTAGTTCCCAACGTATGAGATTCAGATCAGACAGAGAAGAGATTACTACTTGTTTTCAATTTTTAATATTTTTACCAATGCGATCATGTGATTCTTCATACAAGGACTGGACAAGAGCAGTGGTGTTCAAACACACACACACACACGCACACACGCACTCACAGTCACACAGCACTTTGTTCAAACTAAAGCTTACCTGGACTTTACATAAATAAAAGCAGAACCAGACTAGTTGAAGGAGTGGGAGGCTAGGTCAGTTTCCATACTAGACCCATTTCTCCCCCTACACATACATCTGAAGGAGCAGGACTGGAGTAAAATTACAGGATATTCAAGGTTCCTTTCAGCATGGATGCTCTATTATTTTATTTATTTGATTGTCCACTATATTTTAATTCTTTGCATTATCATGCAATTGCAAGGAATTACATTTCCTAATCCAATCTCCTCTCTTTAAAATGAGAAAGTTGAGGCTTAAACATGCTAGGTAACCTGTCCGTGGTCACACGGGTAGACTACCGAGCCAAGATTTTACCCCAGGTAGGCTCGCTCTGGAGCCTTGGTTCCCGCCCACTCAGCCATCCCACTAAGTCAAATTTTCATTAGGATGATTTCCATATTTTTGCGTTATTTGGGCTAAGTGAGTTAGGGCAGGGGCTGTTCCAGGTTTTGTTAAGTCTGACAGATAAATAAAAAGAAATTAAACATATAAAGTACAAAATTGGAACAATTGTGAACATTTCTTTAGAAGAGAAGAAAGCACAACAAATTATAAACTTTTAAATGCTAGATAATTTCAAAACATCGCAAAATCCAGAAAAATATCGTTGTATTTTTATTAATTAGTTACGTGAGTACTTCTATTATATTTACTTTTCTAAAACTTTTACAGCTTTTCTTGTATATTTTTACCTGTTTGCATGACAACAACTTTTGTATCAGTTTTACGGAAAGAATAAAGTCTTCTCTCGAGTTTGGTTGGTAATTTTTTTAAATTATTCTTAATAATTTAGAAATGTTTCTTTTTTAAATGTCAGAATTCCTGTCAAGGTTGGGAAAATCTAAATCCACATTTCTTTCATGTATCGGCCTTAAGATTTGGAAAGCTTTTCCATGGCTTTAATTCTCTCTTCATTCATTTCAAAGTATATGCCACTCCACTGCCCACATATTTCTGGTACCATGTTCCCATAGGATAATTGTATACGAGATGATAACTCTGGTCCATGTCAAGATGCCATTGGGTCCACTCAGTGAGTGGTGGGGCTGTTCCTGACAGCCACTCATACACTAGCACGGCAAGTAATAATAACTTACATGTATGGCAACAACTAAGAACCAAAACTTGTATCCCATTAGACCAAAATGAGACGCATCTTTAACTCAACTCTCCCTAAACTGGATCCACAAAATGACTGAAGCCACAACAACACCACGAACGGGAAGTATCAGAAGAGAAAGCTAGCAGGGTAAGAAGAAACAAATGATTAAAGCTAAAATAGCTTACTTTTGCAAACATTACAAAAATTTATGAGCATGTGAATACACACGTAAGGCCTCTCCCAGGGCCTTGGAAGGAGCCTATGCAAATTGAATGACAGGCCTAAAAGCTTTATCACCTTCAAGGTAAATCTACCTTTGAGTCAAGGTCTAGTCATTAAGCAAAAGAAATAATAGGAAAATAGGAGCAATAATCAAACTAGATCAAAAACTGAAGGCTTTGAATCTGTAGTGAAAAGAGGTAGAAATTTTACAAAGCATGAGAATGAGAAACAGAGAGCAAAGTAAAATTACGAGCCTGAATCAAAGACCGTGGAGGAATTGGCTCAGCTTTACAATTTAGAAAAAGGTAAAAAAAAAAAAAAATGGTGGAAATGACACTATGGATTATCAGTTGGGAGCAGAATACCAGGGAGTTTGCTGCATTTGGTTTTGTCTGTCCCTAGAGCACTAGCCATGGGCGCCAAGCCACACGGTTCCTCAAGGAACCCCAAAACTTGCTGTAATTTGATGGCGTTAATGTTGGGGGATACAAAAACATTTTCAGAAACTGCACAGCTAAAATCCCTGGGTTTTAGCAAGAATATAACATGTGATCAAATGATTTGTGAACCACCGGTTAGTGGACCGAAAACTTCAGCTAAAATTTCACTTTAATTAAGGGACTCGTACACGCATAACCCTGGGTCTCCTTAATAGTTTTAAAAGCAGCATTTATGAAAGTTACAAAATTATTTAAAGCAGCTTAAAATGTGACTTTTTCCCCCCAACATGTCATTTATTTGTCCGTTTTCCCCTAACATTTTCAAGTAGTCTGCTATAAAATGACTTTCCTGGAATCTAGAGTGCACCTGAATTTTTCTTGAATCATTAATCATTAATATGCACATCTCCTCCTGCCTGACTTCTCATTTGAATGACCTAATCATTCAAGGAGGAATGAACAGAATAACAATTTACTTGATTTGATCATCCAGATTCCTATGGCAAGCGTTGATCATTATCAGTTTTTCCAGAAACTGGATTTGGTCATTCACGGAGTGCAGACATCAGAGTCACAGTGCATGATGATGACTCCCAACAGTGAAGTCGAGTTGATGAAAGTTCCCAGGGCACATCCAGAGACAAAGCTGGTTTTGTGGATCCCCCACTGACGATTTCAAAGCAGTCCGTCACCTCGGAGTTCAATTTGATGCCACACTCAAAACTAGCAGGCTTCTTTTGGAATAGGCAGCAGGGCTAAATACTGATGTCACTGGTGTCAGCTTCTTCATCTGTGCTGATCCTGAGACCTTCCTGCAGCCCATCTCTGATGCCTGCTGTGTCTGTGACATGGGAGCTGAGGTTTGTTTCAACGGGTATTTGCTTGACATTGGTGGTGGCTTTCCTGGATCTGAGGATGCTGTAGTTGGGCTGTGGTCGCTTCAGGCATGCTGATGGGTGGGTTTGGCCCCCAGGCCAGCTGACTACAAGACCCAGCCTCAAAACCTGTGAAAATGTTAGCAGCGGGGTCTTGTCCCCCCTCCCCGGCCACAACTGCTGCAGATACACTGATATGCAGGGAGGCCCATGAATGACTGGCTGCAAGACATGATCACGTGCTAAAAGGACGGAGTCCAGATCTGATGCCAGGCAGTTTGACTCAGGAGATGTCGAGCTTAAGGCCAAATGAATAATACTTCAGGCACACTCTGTTTATTGACTCTTTTCTATGGATCAGACACTGTTCTAAGCACTCTGTACACAATAACTCATTACATTTTGTATAAAAACCTATTACAGATCATTAACCCAGTTTTAAAATTTAAAAAACAAAAAAATCTCAGATGTTTAGTAATGTGCTCATGGTCAAATAATGCAATAATTATAATAATTAAATAATTCTGACGTCATCTGCCTAGTTCAAAAGCCCGTGCTATTGACAAGGAGAATGTATGGCTCTCCTCGGTTTACTCCAACTTTTTGAGACATGTCAAATAGAGAAATCACAGCTATTACCCATGCCAAACATTTTTTTCTTTGCATTCCAAAAATCAAATAGACCGCTTTGCACAGTAAAAGGAAAAATACACAATTGTGCTAGCAATGAAAATATGTCAGTTATACAGACTCCAAAATTATAACCAAGCCCTCAGGATTTTGCGATCCCTTTGACCTGCCTGAGCTTGTTGTGCAGAAAAAGCAGCCCTGGGAGTCCATTCAAGCCTCCCATCAAAGGCCCCCATGTATAGGCCCTTCAAAAGGAGATGGGGAAGGGGAAGAGAAAAACATCAATAACCTTTTATGTCCGCTGAAGCACAGTCTGCTGCATTCTCCAGAATGAAAAAAAACCAAATATGTCTCCTTAGATAGTCAGCTGCCAATGACTCCAAGTCACAGGGCCGTCACAATGTGGGGTGCCAACACATCACTAAACTTGTGCCAAGATCATCATCTAATTGCTGTTACTTTTGGCCTCCACTCTGTAATCCCCACTGATACCAAGCTACCCATTGGGGTTAAGAACTTTTCTCCCTTGTTGTTTCCCACTAGGTAAGCTCCGTATTAATTTTTCTATTTTCAGATTTATTGGAATATACATGCACACATACACACAACTCTTACTGCATAAATTATCAAAGTCAGCCAGACAGACCAATGATAAAAAAAAAGCTGATTAGAAAAGCAATGGTATTGTTAATCAACTTTAAATCTCAGAAATCAAATGGTCCATAAAGTATTGAAACAATTGCTGATAAATCTGCAACATTAACTTGCTTTTTGGAGAGGACTGCTGTTTAAGATCATATTCATCTGCCAGTGCATCTGCCATTAAAGCTTGTAGATGCAGAAGCTTGCCCTAAACTTTACTATCCTACTAGCCTCCCCATGCAAGGAGCCACAAGCTCATTTAGCTCTGTGCCTTAGACTTCAAAGTGAGTGGTTTTCATCAAATTCTAGATCTTGGACCACTTCTGTACCCTAAATGCATGCAGAAAATAAGTGTGCCCTTCCTTTTTTAACTTACTTCCTACCTGGAATTCTAGCTGGGAACTGAGTTTCTGACTTTGCTATAGACAGTGTGCTTCTAAATTAGACCTTTGATGAGAGAAACAAAAAGAGAAAGACAGCACCATGACTTTCTGTTTTTCAGTGCCATAAGAGACTGAAACCACAGCCCTGATTAAAATTAAGTTTGTCAAAAGGCATTACACAGCGACGTTCTTGACTATACATCCCCTGCAAAAAATAACTCAGAAAGCAAAGCACAAAGACACACCTGTGTATGTGTCTGATTGCAAGTGTATTGTATCAGATCCATTCCAATTATCACGAGAATAATTATGAAACAAACAAATTCATTATTAGTTGCCAAATCAAGTGGAACCTCTTCAGTTTCCTTTGTAAAATGATAGTAATAGTGTTCAACTTAAAGGGTTATGAGGATTAAATGAGACTATGTGTACACAGTATTTAACACATTGCCAGTGCACACTGGGCACGTAGGACGTGTGAAGTACTGAAACTGAGTATGACCATTACCTCCACGCTCCCCTTAAGGGTGACTGACACTGTGACTTCAAGCACCACTAAACATGAACAGGTGCCATGTGTGCATTTCCAGGCTATCAGTGTCTCTGAACTTCAGAAAAAATATATATAATGAACAACGGTTCATTCTTATTTGGATGCTTCTAAAGCATGCCCAAGTCAATGTGCTGGAAATAGAGTTTTACATTTTCATCCAACCAAATATAATTCACCTCCATTCAAAAATCTGTGAGCTGCCCTAGATTTTCTCTCTTTTACATCATACATCTAATGTCTCCTAGTTCTGTTGATTCAACTTTCTAAATATATTCCATGTCCACATCTCCTTATCTATATCACCACTGCCATTGGTGCAGTTCAAGATCTGATCATTTCTTGCCTGCATTCCTGCTGTCCTTTTTAGTTGGTTTCTCAGCTCCCATTTGCTCCCCCTCCAGTGCGTCTTCTGTACTGTCGCTAAAGCCACCAAATGCAAATCTGACCATGTTACTCATCAGTAAAATACTTCAGTGACTCCCAGTTACCTATAGGAAAAAGACCAAATTCTTTTTTAATGTATGAATCTCTTGAGGACAATAAATATCACCTTCTTACCTGCCAAACGTTGAACGTTAATAAGAAAAAAAAACAAAAGAATGAGAAATAGGCAACTAAAACATCTCCTTCATTACTGATGAAGCTATGATGAAGATGTAATTTATACTTGCAGTCAAGTGTGCCTCGATCTTGAATTCCATAATCAGAAAAATTACCTGCCCAGCCCCAGGTGGACCTGAGCTGGAATAAATCTTCCCGACCGGAGAAGGTGCTCACAGCTGGCTGCACACTTCAAGAAGAAGACTGGCTTTTTCTGGGAGTTTTACAGTTTCCGGTCTTATGTTAGAGACTTTAATCCATTTTGAGTTTACTTTTGTGTATGGTTTAAGACAAGCATACAATTTCATTCTTTTGGATGTAGATGTCCAGTTTCCCCAACATCACATGTTGGAGAAACTGTCACTTGTATACTCTTGGTTCCCTTGCTGAAGAACAGTTGACTGTGTACACCTGAGGTTATTTTGGGGCTTTATTCTCTGTTGCATTGGTCTATACGTCTGTCTTTATGCCAGACATCAGTCTTTGCAATTATTTCTTGAATATGACACCAAAAGCATAGACAATGAAAGTAAAAATAGGTAAGTGGGGCTACATCAAACTAAAAAGCTTCTGCACAGCAAAGAATGATGAACACAGTGAAAAGGCAACCTATCAAATGGGAGAAAATATTTGCAAACTGTATATCTGATAAAGGGTTAAAATCTAAGATACATGAGGAACTCCTTCATCCAACAGCAAAAAACCAAATGGCCCACTTTTTTTTTTTAATGTGCAGAGGACTTGAATAGACACTTCTCAAAGAAAATATACAAATGGCCAGAAGACACGTGAAAAGATATACAACATCACTAATCATCAGAGAAATGCAAATCAAAACTGCAGTGAGATATCACCTTACATTTGTTAGAACGGCTGTTATCAAAACAACAAGAAGAAGAAATGACAAGTGCTGATGAGGATGTAGAGAAATTGTTCACAATTATGTAAAATGGTGCAGCCACTATGGAAAACAGTGTGGAGTTTCCCTTGAAGACTACAAACAGTAATATCATATGATCCAGCATTCTCGCTTCCGGGTGTTTCCCCAAAATAAATGAAATCACTGTCTCAGAGAGGTATCTGCAGCCCCATGATCGTCGCAGCACTATTCACAATAGCCAAGATGTGGAAATAACCTGTTATCCGTCAACAGAGGGATGGACAAAGAAAATGCTATTACATATTCAACGAAATACCATTTAGCCCTAAAATAAAGGAAGAAAACTCTGCCAAACCACTCACTAAGTACAAATATTGCATGATGTCACTTATATGAGGTGTCTACAATAGTCAAACACATAGAAACAGAGTAAAATGGTGATTTCGTAGGGCTGGGGGAGGGGGAAAGGGGAGTTGCTTTTCAATAAAGTTCTGGTTATGCAAGATAATTAGCTTCCAGGTGTCTGTTGTGTAGCATTATTCCTATAGTTGACAATTCTATATTGTGCATTTAAAAATTTATAAAGAGAATAGATCTCATGTTAAGTGTTCTTACCACAGGGGAAAAAAAAAAACCAAAATTAAGTTTAAAAAGAGGAGGAATGGGGAAGCTATGCCAATACATCCATTTAAATGTACCTAAATTTCCTCTCAACAAGGTGTTTCCACCCTTAGAGCGGAGTGAGTGAGTGAGGCTGGGTGGATCACAGTAATGATACACCTCCTTTTACCAGGAAGGAGACACCACGCATGTTATTCCCTAATGGCCAGCCTGGCTGGCCAAGGCCTTTGTGATCTGACCTCCAGAAGCTACTCCTGTAGCCTCATCCCCTGACACTCCCTCACCCAGGCTAGGTCCTGCTATCAATTTCAAAGTGTGTTTCATAGACTGTTAATAGGCTTTAAACTTACAAAAAAAAAAAAAAAAGATGGTAATAGAGGAAATATGATCAAGCAATTTTGAAAAATGCTGGATCAAATAAACAGTTGTCCTCACTGGAGGTGTTTTCAGATCCTTTAATATGCTAATGGGCACTGTGACTTTCCAAGAAGGGGACAGACCATGCATGTATCTCTAAATCATCTTACAGGGTGTTTCCTGAGGCACAGCTTGGAAAATGCTACTGTGATAAACACATTCCACTCACCATTCTGAATCCATCTTGTCCTCTTGTCTGTGAACCACTGGACATGCTCGCCTCACTGCATATATGTATTTCCCTCCTCTCCTTAACCAACTCCCCACGCCCTTTCAGCCTCTATCCAAGAATCATCTCTTAAAGCTCTCTCAGTTCTTAGACTTTCCTCCCCATTTTCCTACTTCTGAGTTTCTTCAGAGCTTCAGACTCTTACGATCACATCACTTTCCACTCTGTACTACTGTTGGTTTTATTTGATTGTCCATCTTACCAAATTGAAGACACTAGAGTTCAGAAAATATCTTTTTTTTTTTAACATGATGTGCTGTGCCTGAGACCTTCTTGGCTTCTGACTTTTGTCTTAACTCACCCCACCCTGTGCCAAATTCTAGTCATCCTGAACTTCATCCAGTTCAGCCCTGGTTCTTGTCTCTCTGGCCTTCCCGCATACTGTTCCCTCTTTCTAGAGCCCCCTAAAACTGCTGTCTACTGAACCCCTTACTTGTTTTTCATGCATTTGAGTCCTTCTAGGAGCTCTTGTAATGAAGTAAGAGACCTAGTACAGGTCTCTACTTACAGCTTCTCTCTCTCCAACATGTTATTGCAATTGCTTATTTAATTGTATGTTCTATGTAAATGCAAGGACCACATCTACCTTGCTCACTACTATGTCTGCATTGCCTGGCACAGTGCCTGATATGCTATAGGTGAGCAACAAGCAGTCATTAACTTAATGAACAGTGAGTTATGCTTCTCACCCCTGCTCCAGGTACTGTTTGGAATTGTGTGACATTCATTCAATGTCCCACTACACTGTCTGCTTTTAGGTAAGGTGACAGGTGCATACTTTACTTTTACTTTTCTTTTTTTTTTTTTTTCCTTCCTATTCCCAATGCTTCTGTCCAAAATTTGTCACCTGCATCCTGGGACATGACTTACAAGTCAACCCCTACCTCCGTGATGTCATGCCGCGGTCTTTCTCTACAAATTATAGCTTAAAGATCTCTCTGGTTAACTGGAGCATACAAAAGGCTGAGAAAGTCTGCAGGGGCTTGTCTCCACTGACATTAAAATAGTAGGTGACACTATATCCAGAAAATCCATGTGGAAATAGCAGTCTGACATATTTCTTCAGAGAGCAAAACAATTGCAGATATGCAATGTTCTTTCCCAAGAGACTAGTCAAATGTTTTATTGTCACCGTCCAATACTTGATGCTGTGAGGAGTCAGTCCACCTTTTCTATCCAATTAGAGAGGACTTCAAGAAGCTGAAAAGCAAAGAGCTAACCAGTCAGGTTAAAAATATGTGAGCATGTAATCCTAAACCACGGATTTTCAAACCCGACCACATACAGGAATGCTGTGGAATATCTTTCTCAACAAATGTGAAGGACATCATATTAATGTGTTCATTTTCCTTGCATCTGGTGTTTATTGGAAATTGTTCTGATATTATTTTAAATGAGAAACATAGTTTGGTTAAAAACCTTAAAAGAGGTGAAACTAATAGGATACAATTTCCAGAAACCATAATGGTTCCCACAAAACAAAAATAGACTTCTGTATTTAGTCTTGAGATCTTTTTTAAAAAATTATTTTCCTCTGTTTTAAAAACTAATGTATGTTTGGTATTGAAAATTTGGAAAATAAAAATAATCTGAAAACACACTATGGAAACGCAAGAACCATGTGAGGCTGAAGATATATATAAATATGAATTATATAAGTATATATATAACATATAGCTATTACATACTTTGTATGTTAAATATATATTATAATATATACAGTATTAATATATATATATAAATGCTAGAACCGTACATAGCCATTCACAATATATAGAGAACAGGCAGTTTAGTATGGCAAAGTGATTCAGAGTTATCAACCTACAGCCTTCTGGGCAATGAATATAGGGTTAGTCCTATACAAAATTGTGAATTAAGTGAAATTGTGGTTACCCCAATTTCCAAAATGTTTCCTTAGCCTTCTTCTTTAGCTAAGCCCTCTTGGTTCCTTCCTTCTATAATTGCACTCATATCTCTGCCCATCCATGCTGTGGCCAACTCCAGATTTGCCCCATATTGGTCCACTCAGCATATAATTCACAGATTTCTTTTTTTCAAAATAAATATGATGGTGTCAGTCTTAATATTAAACACATTTAAATCCTCTATTTAAAGTGTACATATTATTAGGTCTTTCATATTCTAACCTTGACTTCTCTGACCTCATTTTTCAGGGTTTAAAAAAGACAAAGAAAATGAACTCACTTAGTACTAGAAATAATTATTATAATAATAAATATTATTATCATAATGATGTTATATAGGAACTAATTTTTTTCATTTTCTAATTATTAAATTGAAAGTAGTATGGCCTTTAATGAAAATGTATAAAATACAAAAAAGGATCAAGATGAAAATATGATCCATAATCTCCCAACCACAGTTAACCACTATATGTTGCAGTACAGCCTTTCACAATCTTTTATATATATATATGTACTTACATAGTCTAAATTAACAAAGATATTTAAATTAAAAGGGGCAGAAACACACTTATGATAGTTTAAATAATGAGAGTGCATGGCGCAGAAATATATATGAAAAGGGCATGATAAACACTAATTTGGGTATCCTTCCATCTCATAATGGATTCCTTATACTTGGTAATTGCCCAGAGAATGTATAAGGGACCCTGATATGACTAGGGGACCATGTACTGGGCATGTGTGATAGCAGAGATAGTATATTCCCTTTCCTTTGTTCTAATTTTTTATGGCACTCAACATCATTGCTATGGTCTCAGTGTTTGTGTCCCCCCAAAATTCACATATTGGAATTCTTACTCTCAATATGATGGTGTTAGAAGATGAGGCCTTTAGGAGGTGCTTAAGTCATGAGGGTGGAGACATACTACACTTTTTTTGCAGCTTTATTGAAGTATGATTAAAAATGAAAATTGTACATATTTAAGGCATACGTGGGACATTTGGATATATGTATAAAGTGTGAAATGATTTCCACAATCAAGCTAATTAATGTACCCATTACTTCACTCCAGATTTGCCCCATATTGAGGCATACTTAGTTTCCATACTTAGTGTAGGTTGTGAGAAAACTTGAGACCTAACCTTCAGTAAATTTTAAGTATGTGATAAATTACTGACTATAGTCACTATGTTGTACTTTGGATCTCCAGAATATGTTTATCTCATAACTAAAATTTGTACCCTCTGACCAACATAACCCCATTTCCACTATCCCTGACCACTCCTGTTAAACATCATTCTACTCTTTGTTTTGAGTTCAACTATTTTAGGTTCCACACATAAAGGAGATCATGCAGTATTTATATTTCTGTGTTTGGCTATTTCACTTAGCATAATATTCTCTAGGTTCATTCTCTTTTTGAAGGCTGAATAATATTTCATTGGATATACAGACTACATTCTTTTTATCCATTTACCTGTTGATGAATGAACACTTAGGTTGTTTCTATATCTTGGCTACTATGAATACTGCTACTGAATACTATGAATACTGCTGCAAAGAATGTGGGAATTGCAGATATCTCTTCAAGATACTGGTTTTATTTCCTATGAATATATACCCAGTATGGGATTGCTGGATCATACTGCAGTTCTATTTTAATTTTTGAGGAACTTCCATACTGTTTTCCATAAACACTGTGCCAGTTTACATTCCTACCAACAGTGTCCAAGAGTTCCCTTTTCTCAGTGTCTTCATCAACACTTTTGGTTTGTTTTTTGTTTGTTTGTTTGCTATTTAACAAAGCCATCTTAGTAGGAAAAATGATGTTAAGCATATTTCATATACTTGTTGGCCATTTGTACGTCTTCTGTGGAAAAAATGTCAGTTCTGGTTCTTTGCACATTTCTTATTTGGGTTTTTTTCCTATATTGAGTTGTATGGTATACTGTATCATATATACATATAGGCTATATAAATTGGATTGCAACCCCATGTTGAATGTATGGTTTGAAAATATTTTCTCCCATGCCATAGGTCATCTTTTCATTTTGTTGATTGCTTCTTTTGCTGTACAGAAGTTTTTAGTTTCATGTAGTCCCATTTCTCTACTTTTCCTTTTGTTCCTTCGTGTCATAGCCAAAAAATCATTCCTAAGACCATGCAAAAGCAGCATTTCTACTATCTCTTATTACAGAAGTTTTACAGTTAAGGTCTTATGTTTCATTATTTAATCCATTCCAAGTTGATTTTATGTATGGGGTAAAATATACTAGTGAAATACCAAGTTCTGCTTAGAATACACAGACTGGTTCACTCAAGCGATGGTAGTGAGAATGTAAAGTGGCACCGCTGCTCTGGAAAACAGTTTGGCAGTTTCTCACAAAAAAAGTAAACATGCAACTACCATATGACCTGCAACTGCACTCCTCGTCATTTATCCCAGAGAAATGAAAATGATGTCCACACCGAAACCCGTACACCAATGTTTATAGCAACTCTACTTACAAAAGCCCAAAACTGAAAATAACCCAGATGTCTTTTAACACGTGAATACTTAAATTGTAAAATAACCATACATGAAACACTACTGAGAAAAAAAAAAAAAAAAAAAGAACAACCAATTGGTACACGCAAGAACCTGGATGAAGCTCCAGAGAGCCATGCTGAGTGACAAGAACCAACTCCAAAAGTTCTATATTCTATGACTCCATTTACATAACATCCTTGAAATGATGACATAACAGAAATGGAGAACAGATTAGCCTTCGCCTGTGATTAAGGAGAAGGTTGGAAGGACAGGCAAGTAGAAATGGCTATAGAAGGGCAACATGAAGGACCCTTGTAGTGATGGAAATATTCTACTTGACTGAATCAGTGTTATCCTGGCCGTGACACTGTACTATATTTTCGAAGATGTCGTAACTAGAGGAAGCTAGTAAAGGGTACAGATATAAGCTATCTCTTTTATTTCTTACAACTGCATGTGAATCTACAATTATTTCAAAATAAAAGTCTAATTAAAAAAGAAGTTATTCCACCCAAACGGAAATCAGAAGAAAGCCACTGGAGTAGCAGTACTTGCACCAGACAAAATAGACTTTAAAATAGAGGCTTAAAAGAGACAAGGAAAGACACCATACAAAAATCAAGGGATAAATCCAGAAGAAAACATAACAATTATAAATATATATACACCCCACATAGGCACACATAAATATACAAGGCATTAAATAGACATTAAAGGAGAAATTGATGAAACACAATAAAAATAAAGGACTTTAACACCTCACTTATATCAATGAATAGATCATCCAGATATAAAATCAATAAGGAAACACAGGCTTTATATAACACATTAGACCAATGGACTTAATTGGTGTAGTTAGAATATTCCATTTGAAAGCAGCAGAATACACATTCTTTTAAAGTGCACGTGGAACATTCTCCAGGATAGATCATATGCTAGGCCACAAAATAAGCCTCAGCAAATTTAAGAAAACTGAAATCATATCAAACATAATTTCTGACCACAACACTGTGAGACTAGAGATCAACCACAAGAAAAAATACAAAAAAAAAAAAAAAAAAACCCACAAACTTGTGCAGGTTAAACAATATGCCACTAAACAACAAAAGGATCACTGAAGAAATCAAAGGGAAAATCAAAACATACCTAGAGGTAAATGAAGACAAAACACAATTATCTAAAACCTACACAATGCAGCAAAAGCAGTTCTAAGAGGGAAGTTTATAGCAATACAAGTTTACCTCAGGGAACAGGGAAAATCTCAAATAAGCAACCTGACCTTACACCTAAAGCAACTTGATAAAGAGAAACAAACAAATTCAAAGTTAGCACAAGGAAAGAAATCACAAGATCATAGTAGAAATAAGTGAAATAGAGACTAAAAAATCAGAAAAGAGCAATGAAACTAAAAGCTGGTTCTTTGAAAAGACAAACAAAATTGATAAACCTTTAGCCAGACTCTTGAAGAAAAAAAGAGAGGGCCAAAGTCAATAAAATCAGAAATAAAAAGGAGAAGTTACAACTAACACCACAGAAATACAAAAGATTACATATCTCATGTATCTTAAAGACGCCACCAGAAAATTACCAAAGCTCATCATGAATTTGGTAAAGTTGCAGGATACAAAATTAATATACAGAAATCTATTGCATTTCTACACACTAACAATAAACTATCAGAAAAACATATTAAGGAAACAATCCTATTTATCATTGCATCAAAAAGAACGAAATACCAAAGAATAAACCTACCTAAGGAGGTTAAATGCCTGTACTCAGCAAATGATAACACACTGAAGAAAGAAACTGAAGACAATGCAAACAGATGGAAAGGTATACTGTGTTCTTGTATTGGAAGAACCAATATTGTTTAAATGACCATACTACCCAAGGCAATCTGCAGATTCAATGCAATCTCTATGAAAATACCAATGGTATTTTTCACAAAACAGATAAATAATTTCAGAATTTGTGCAGAAACACAAAGGACTCTGAATAACCAAAACAATCTTGAGGAAGAAGAATGGAGCTTGAGGAATCATGTTCTTGACTTAAGACCATATTACAAAGTGACAGTAATCAAAACAATATAGTTCTGGGAGAAAAACCAGACACAAAGATCAATGGAACAGAATAGAGAGCCCAGAAACAAACCTACAGACATATGGTCAGTTAACCTATGACAGAGGAGGCAAGAATATACAATGGAGAAAAGACAGTCTCTTCATTAAGTGGTGCTGGGAAAACTGGACAGCTATGTGAAAAAGAATGAAATTAGAAAATTCTCTAACACCATATACAAAAATAAACTCAAAATGGATTGAAGACCTAAATGGAAAACTCTAAAAGTCCTAGAGGAAAAAACTCAGTTGGATTTGTAAAAATTCAGTCAGTAGACTTGAAGATAGATCAATGTTATCCAATTTGAAGAAAGCAAAGAAAAAAGACTGAGAACACTGAACAGAACCTCAGTGATTTGTAGACTATGTTCATGTAATGAATCTTAAATAGACAGGAGAAAATGAGGCAGAAAAAAAATATTTGAAGGAAAATTGGCAAGAAGCTTCCAAAATATTGTAAAATATATAAATTTACAGTTTCAATAAGTTCAGCAAACCCAAAGCTGGATAAATATAAAGAAAATTATTGCCAAACATATCAAGGCCAAACAGCTGAAATTCCAAAATGACAAGAAAATCTTAAAAGCAATTCCCCAAATAGACACATTACCTACAGATAAAAACAATACAAACCTTCCCTTCACATCATAAAATTTGAGGCCAGAAGACACTGGACCAAATATTTAAGGTACTAAAAGAAAAACTGACAACCCCAGTTTTACAAATACAATGAAAATATTCTGCAAGAATGAAGGAAAAGAAAATGAATAAAAAAATAAGAGCATTCATCCTTAGCAAAATGTCACTACGAGAAATGATGAAGGAAGATGATACCAAACAAAATCTCACCCTAGAGAGGGAATCAAGAGCATCAGAAATGGAATTTAAGTTACTAAACACAAATATTTTTTCTCTTAACTTAATAATAACACTTATGACTAAGGCAAAACATAGCACTGTACAGTGGGCTTTATAATATGTACATGTGTATACTTGTGTGTTCTAATATTTTAAAATAAAAATAAAAAATAATCTACAGATCAAAGAAAAACTCGAGGAATTTTAAAATATTTTAAATTGACATAAAAATAACAAATTATGAGGAATTACTAAAACAATGCTTAGAGATAAATAACTTTAAATGCTAAATGAGAAAAGTTAAAGAGTGTAAGCCCAGTATACATACTTAAAACACATTTAAATGTGGTATATCTGACAACTATAGACAAATTTGAGTGAGAAAAATGGGCTAATATTGACTGCAAAGTTTTACATTTTGCATGGAATGGTATAATATTTAACTCTAAGAAGAACAGGAGAAAATATTCGCAAATGATGTGACTGACAAAGGCTTAATTTCCAGAATATATAAACAGCTCAGAATGGCCATCATTCAAAAGTCTTTGAATAATAAGTGCTGGAAGGGTGTGGAGAAAAGGGAACCCTCCTACAATGCTGATGGGAATGTAATTTGGTGCCATTATGGAAAACATTATGGAAATTCCTCAAAAGACTAAACATAGACTTACCAAATGACCCAGCAATCCCACTTCTGAGTGTTCGTCCATAGGGAACTCTAATTCAAAAAGATACATGCACCCCAATGTTCATAGCAGCAATATAAATAGCCAAGACATGGAAGCAATCTAAATGTCCATCAACAGATGACTGGATAAAGTTGTTGTATATTTATGCAATGGAATACTACTCGGCCATAAAAAAGAATAAAATAACGCCATTTGCAGCAACATGGATGGTCCTAGAGATTGTCATTCAAAGTGAAGTAAGCCCAAAAGAGAAAGAAAAATATCTTATGGTATCACTCACATGTGGAATCTAAGAAGAAAAAGAAAAAAGAAAAAAAGGACACTATGAACTCATCTACAAAACAGAAACAGATACTTTGCAGACTTAGTAAACAATTTTATAGTTACTGGGGAAAGGGGATGGGAAGGAATAAATTTGGGCATTTGAGATTTACAAATATTAGCCACTATATATAAAAATAGATTTTAACAAAAGTTTCTTCTGTATAGCACAGGGAACTATGTTCAATATCTTGTAATAACTTTTAATGAAAAAGAATATGAAAACAAATATATGTATGTATATGCATGACTGGGACATTGTGCTGTACACCAAAAATTGACACATTATAACTGACTGTACTTCAGTTAAAAAAAAATTTTATGTGTATTGTATCCATTGGAGAAACCATTTAAAATATTGCAAAGAAATAGAATTGTAAATCTCCTATACAAGTTAAATTTATTTTCAAAAATCAATTAACCCAAAAGAAGTCAGGAAACAAGGAAGATAAGAGAAACGAAAAAAATGGGGAAAATAGAAAACAGGTAATAAAATGGTTGGCAAAAATCTAACCATATGACTAATTATTATATTATTAAGTATACAAAAGCTTTGAATGTTTGAGAAGTTGAAAAACAGACTGTTTGATGGGGTGCACTGAGTAAAAGCGAAAAGTCAGTAAAGGCTGGAGAGGTGAGCAAGGACCGAAGTTGCAAAGGCTTATAAGGTCATGGTGGGACATTTCTTTTTTTTTTTTCCATTTGTTGGGAAGTTGGAAAAGAGATAACAGCAGGAGTGAACATTCTTGGCACCATGTGCAGAGTGAAGGGAACAAGAGGGGCTGTAAAGAGTAAAGGTAAGAGCTAGTGCATTGGTCCAGCTAAGACTTCTGGCCTGGAGAGGAGGCAGGGCAGGTAGACAGGAACAGATCTGAGATAGTCTGACATGGGAAGAACATGATCAGAGGTATATTCAGGTATGGAAAGAATACGGCTTGCTTGACAGATTGATATGGGCATGAAGTAAATATCAAATATGACGGTTTTCTATTTCAGGCCCCAGATGAATGTCGTTTACTGAAATTGGAGGACTAAATGGGAAGGAGAGATAGTGTACGTGACAGGAGGCAGGGAGCACAGATTTGGGTGGCAGGAAGTAAAACTGAGCCTGTTAATTCTGAGGTCGGTGAGACATTTACGTCTAAACATATGACGTCATGTCCAAAAGGCAATGAAATACATCATTTTGGTGCCTAAAATTTTTAAAAGGTTGTATGAGATTATGGGAGTGAAGCAGCAAAGCAATATAGACAGAGAAGAGACAGAGACCCAGGACAAAAATGTATCCTTCAGCTGAGAAAGGAAGCAAAAAAGGTAATAAAAATGGGCTGCGTTTTAGGAAAATGTCGCAGAAGAGAAGCAGGGATAGTGTTCCAAGAAGGGAGGTTTTAGATTCACCCAGAGCTGGACTTTTGACAGGCAAAGAGGACCTAAGTTTTGTGGGATGGACAAGAAAAGAGTTTGTAACGATGAGCTGGGTATGGAGAGAGACAATGGCAGGAGGGGCTGGTGGACAGTGAGAAAGAAAAGAAATCAGTTCATCGAGGGTAATGTGAGACATGGACAATTACAGAGAGGCAGCCTCCCTAGGACTTCAGCAATGTCTTTAGCCTTGAGCAAAATGAGAAAAGATAATCGTTAGTAAGTAAAACCTACTCTTATTTCATATTTACTGGACCCCAAATCCTGGGTACTTAACATCCTAAGCTCTCTAGCGGGAACCCCTACCTTAAGAACTATTTCACATGCTTAAATACCGTGTATTATTTCTGCCTTTCCACTTAATACTGTTCTGTAAACACGTGCAGCTAATTTTCTTACATTTATAGTAACGACTAATCATTCCACTACTCTTTTCAAAAGAAAGCCTTAGGAACTGGGAACAATTTAAAAATCTGCTCATTTCCTTTCATATTTATTAATTACTACCAAACATAATGCAAATAATTTCAAAGTGGTTGATATTAACATTAAATGCATTGGGTACCAGAGACAAGGTTAGATATATGCATATATGTATATGTATATATATGCATTTATATATAATACACATTATAATTCTAAATGCTTTTAGAAACTGATATAAATAATGGTGAATTAATTATGCTGTATACAGCACACATATATCTCGTAGTTTTAATTATTGCTATTGTCTAAAGCATTGTGTAACGTGAAGGAAAGAATTGTATGCCTGAGAGAGATGTGTTTTTGTAAAGCCAATGTCTATAAATACAGTTCTTATCCACATTTGCTGATGGATTCAATATATTAGTCATTCCATGTCACCTCCAGTGGTACAGGTTAACTGGATTAAATTATAATTAAGGACAAATGCCTTTCAAAAATAATTTCATGCTGAAGCTTAATTTTATGAATGCTCTGTTTGATTATACGATATTATGCTATAACTTTATATTAAATGTTGGTCAAATATGAAATAAATATGCTCACCTAGAGGACAGCCACCCAAAGAGGAGTGGTTAGCAGTACGCATTGTATTCACAGTGAATGTGTGCATGTGTGTTATTGTGTCAGAGGGGCGTAAGTGGCAGTTACAAAGAATGCCCAAAAACTCTTGGGTGAATTGGTGTCATTCATTATATACAAAAACTCACAATCAGACGAAGAAATTCAAGTACAGAGAGTGCTTGCAAAGGTCTTCCTACCAAAGGGAACTAGAAAATGAGAATTAGCTGATGAAAAGCAGTCTTTGAGAGATGAAATGAAATTGAATTAAGCAGAAGAGGTGAGAGAAAAATGTCAAGATACAGTCATTGTGCACAACCACTGCCTTGCAATTCAATGCATCACTTACGTACAGTGAAGGCTGCGCCAACAGCCATAGGAGACAAAACTTAGTTGCTCGATAAAAAAGATCACATCTCTTGACTGGAAACCTGATCCTGAATGAAGGCACTCAAACTAAGGTGCCCAGAGAGCAGTCAGTGAAGCAAAGTGGCATCCTGAGCTTTGCAGAGAGACTCATGCGTGCATGAAGAGTGTTACCGCAGACAAACCTTTCCACCAATAACCGTTTCCACCAATAAATGTACTGAGGGGTATGCTGAAAAGAAATTCTAATAGTAGCTCACTTTCTCTAAACATAAATCATGGTGATTAATGCATATGTAATATCTGCTTCTTTATCTTGGTGAAATATTACACTCTTATTCCTATATGTGATGTCACTGTTGCGCTTTTCTGATTTTTTTTTACTTTACTTTCCACTAAATTAAGAGGCACAGTGCCACATTTTGTTTTTGAGGCAATTAAGAGTTAAAGATGAACGTTCTGTGTTAAGTAGAATTAGATAAATCTACATATTTTTTTCCTTGTAGAATAGCCAAGCTCTACTTGCATAGTCATCACAACGTTAATTTAGCACTTATAAGCCAAATGCTCCACCGGCTACTTTACAAACTCACCTTCACTTAATCCTTTGTAGTTTAAGGTGAGTTATTGTTCCTGTTTTACAGTAGAGGAAACACAATCAGAAAGGTTAATCATCTTGCCCAAATGAATGCAGATCCATAAAACTCAAAAAGTCAAGCTATGAACATTACATCGCCTCTCAATATTCTATCATGGGGTGTCGTCAACATTGCAGACATAGTAGGTGCCCCACTAGACTCCCCCGGCCAGGCTGCTGCACCCATCCCTAGCTACTGCCAGTGGCTCACGCTGGAACTCTTCCCTGAAGCACTGTCCTTGCCAGGCATGCAGCTTGCCCAAGGACGCCCAGGTGGCCCTATGTCTACTCTCTGCCTGGGACCACCCTCAGCCGGTGCCCATCTCCCTCTGTTCCTGGAGAGAACAGTCTCCTTAGTGCAAATCATGCTTCAGAATGCCCTGTGAAGTCAGGCTGAACTGGACTTGAAATCGTATCATTGCCCACCTTCTTCCTCCGCCCTTCCCTCCTTCCCTCCTTCCCTCCTTCCCTCACAGGCTTTTTCTGAGAACCCTGCCTCACCCAGGAGTCTCTTTTTCAAGCTTTGCTGGTAGGAAACCTGCCCTAAGACAGTTGATGCCAGGAGTGTCTAGGGAGTAGATGCTAAGGGTAGGATTTTAAAATCTGATTTCTCGTTGGCCACGTAGCAAGGAGGACTCCATTATGATCCCAGGTGGCATCTGACAGTCCCCAGAGTGATGAAGCAGAAAACGACTGCTGAGACTTTCACGGGGGTGATCTAGGGCAGGATATAGCTTGCGGATGCACTAGCTTATTCACCGTCTTTGGCATTTGATAGGTACAGGGGGAGAAGTCACTCTAAAATTAGTGTGCAATGGAGTGGGTATTGCTGAGAGGCACTAACGCATTAAGAGAGATGACAGGCTCCAACCCATTCACCACAGTTTAAAGCAAAGTCTGGGAGTTGGGAGCCTCCTTGGCAGGGTGTAAAGGCACTGCCATCTACCACAGTTGGAGAGCTAATAAATTATACGGCTTAATTTTAAAAGTAACAGAACATCAGAGAAAGCTGAATTTTCACCCAGGCAAGGCTCACATGCCAAAGTCAGGCTGAGGCTTGAAATCTGAAATGTGGGTGTTTGTGGAGGTGCAGGGAAGAAACGCAGACCTTCATGTTCTCCTGAGTCTTCTGAGCCAGCAGTTAAGAGCAGCTTCTCTTGCCTAAAGACTCTGAACAGTCCTCAGAGCAGGTGCCATAACACAGAGCTTGCCCTCTTGAGTGCTGCCCACATTTCCTTCTGTCTATCAGACCGACCACGAGGGTCAAATCCCCTGAGGGTCTAATAGCCTGACCGTAGACGAAGTGTGGAGCCCACTCAAGGAGAGAGCGACTTTATAATGAAGGAGTTGTAAGATCTAGCCAGCTTTGCTGTAGGAAGCAGGAGCTTAGCCAGGAAGTGGATCCTGAGAGTGCTGAATAGTCTTAAACCGTATAGAATAAATCCTGTCGAAAATAGGTCATTCTCCCATGACTGAGAACTTAATTCCCTGGCAATGGCCCTTAGAGGCATTTTAATACCCAAGCCCCATAGAAGATCAGAGAAGGCAAGGCCTACATTAAATGCAGAAGAGAGTTCAGAACTGTGGAAGAAAGACTTAAAAGGCACAGAGAAGTGGACATGTTAGAGCAGATCCATGATATAAGACAGAAAGACCCCTCCCCTGACCCTGTACTCAGGAGTGTCTAGAAGACACATTGTTTATCAAGGCAGTAAGGAATGCCTTGGGGAGGGAAGCGCCGACATTTTTGAGAATTCTGTAGTGTAGAGACAAAGATGTAGAACTGGTCTCCCTGCTATTAACAGGGACAACGGCTTCCCAGGATATCAGCAGCCACGTGGCATCACTTAATTGTCCTAGACAAGGTGAGAGGAATCACTGTTATAGGCAAAACGGTCTTAATGACAGCTAGGGCCGGACCTGACTCACAGGTCTGTGGAGATGGTTTGTAGAATATGATGTTCCTGGAGGAAGGACAGATGAGCAGCCACCAAGAACACTGCTTAATATATAATCAACAGAGACCATGAACGGATGAACATGCCATTTACAGCAAAAAGGAATGGACCTGGAGATCGTCATTCTAAGTGAAGTAAGCCATAATGAGAAAGAAAAATACCATATGATATCATTCATATGTGGAATCCAAAAAAAAGACAAATGAATTTATTTACAAAACAGAAACAGACTCACAGACATAGAAAACAAACTTATGGTGGTTACCAGCGGGGAAGAAGGTGGGAAGGGATAAACTGAAAGTTCGAGATTTGCAGATAGTAACCGTTATATATAAACTAAATGAACAAGTTTATACTGTATAGCACAGGGAAATACATTCAATATCTTGTAGTTGCTTACTTGAAAAAGAATATGAAAACGAATATATGTATATTCATGTATGACTGAGGCATTGTGCTGTTCACCAGAAATTGACACGACATTGTAAACTGACTATAATTCAATAAAAGTATATTTAAAAAAAAAAACAAAACAGAAGAATGGATGAACAGAAGGTGACCAGCTTCCCAATAGAAAGTCAGTCCCTTGCCCAGTTCTCAAATCTGAACCAGTTCTCAGACTAAGACTGCACTGGCTGCAAGACAGGCCAGATGTTTCTGAAGGATACTCAGCAAAACCTTGGCAAATGTACGCAGAAGTGATCTCCCCCGGTCCATCGCCTGAGAGGCCATGCAACCAGGGACGTGTACCCTGGGTTAAGGAGATTACCTTTGTTTTTAAAGGGCAGTTGGGCATAGGATAAGAGAGTCCTGGCCAAGGTCTATCTCACAGTTTTCCATAGACCCACGCGGTGGTCGTTTCCCAAGTCCCTGAATGTATGTTGGAAATGAACATACTTAAAAGCTGTCAGAACCTTCATACTGATTCCTTGGCCAGTGGTATAAGGATTATCATTGTTAAGAGAAGACAGTGGAAGCCCCTGAAACAGACCAAGCTAGTAAATCAGGAGAGATAGATGGATGTATCAAATTGGGGGGTTAGCTCAGTTTACCCCTTAGGTGGTGGTCCTCATCGCATATCATGTAATTCATCAATCAGTCTGTCCCATGCAAGTATAACAATGAAAAATAAAAGAGCTAGATGATGGGAATGAGGATGGACTCATCTTGCCCTGGTAGGAGGTGTGAAACTTCTGATCCAGCAAACGAGTCCTTTTTTTATATCCATTAGGACGATCAGAAAAAGTAACACTCGCATGTGTTGCTTTGCCCAAGGGCTAAGTTTAACCTTCCGTCACAAGTTGGTATAAAAGGACCTGAACCATCTGGATACTCTGCAAAGTATCAGATACGCCACTGATTGTATTAATGGAACCACGAAAACGGTGCTGATGAGCAGGACGTCACATACACTCCGGACGCCCTGGTCAGAGACATGACCCAGAGGACAGATGTCTGCTCTATGAGTAAAAGTTTCAGGAGTTCCTTCATCTGGGGCGTGCTGAGACAGTTCTTCCAATGTAAAAAACACAAGTTATTACACCTCGTATCGCCCATCACAGAGAAATATTTGGCAAGCGTCTTCTGATCTGTTTTTCAGGTGTTGCGGAAGGTCACGTCTGTGTGGGGCCCAAGGCAAGAAGGGGTATGGTTCAGGCTGCCCATTTGCTTGGGTCATATTCCAGCAGATTCTATGTACAGAGGTATCAGTGATAGAGAAAAGGTCTGTGTGGCTTCCCTGGCAAGCCCCAACAGGACACCCACAGGGCAGTACCTGACATCACACAGGAAGCACATGCCTGCAACACACATCTTTGGAAAGCAGTAGCATAGCCCCACTCAGGGGTGGCCCTGAAGACAAGCGGTGAGGAGAGACCCTCCCAATGGGCAGCACTTCAGTGTCAGATCATCCGCTCTTTTTGTGTGAAGATGTTGCTGAGAATATAAACAGATTTATTAGCAGTGACAAATGACCTGCTGTTTGGTCGGATGGCTGGAGGATGTAAAACTGGAATATTATGGACAATGAGGCTGGAGGAAGAGGCATATTGTCAACAAAGAACAAGACAGTATTATCTTTTGTTCTTTTCCATTACCCGTTATCTTCAAGCCAATCTCGCTCAGGATTCTGTATAGAACAAACTCTGACTTTTATATTTCCTTCCCAGCTCAGGTGCACCAACCCAGCTCTATATTCTAATGAGATTTATGGGAGTTGAATTATGGTATCTTTATTACATCAGGTATTAATCAGAAGCCATACAATGCTCCTAGTTCTTTATCATCGTGTACCAAATCTGCCTCACACAAAAATATACTCCAATCTCCGTGCATAAATATATTGAAGTTAAAGGTCAACCAAAGGGACTGTCTTGTCACTGCTGCATGACAGTCTGATTGCCCTTCAGGGTCTCGAGAAGTAATCCCAGAGACTGGAAGTACCACCTTCTACAGCTGGATACACTTAGGATCTTATCTCAGCCTTTATTTATTTCCCACTCAACAGCAAACAATAGCAAATAATGTACAGGAAGTCAGGTCATAAATTTCATCCTGAATCTTTTTTTTGCCGTCTTCATATATTCCAGATTTTGCTCCAGTTCAATCTAGTTTTGATTATGCACTTAGATAAGCTGACTACATTAGCTCTCAGTCAGTTAATAATACACAAGCAGATAGAGTGGAGTGCAAATTAAAATAACATTTTGCCAGCAGCATAGAAAACTTTTATCAGATGCTTTCTTGCTACATGTGAAGGCCTGCATTTTGTTCCTAGGAGAGTCACTAAGAGTTGTTTGGCTGTAATATAGTCCAAGGGATTGAAGGCAAGGAAATCCAAGAAGAGAATCTTACTGTAAACCCAGGTAAGCTCTAAGGCATCCTCATACAAGCAGGAACGTCCATTATTATCATAATATAGGAATAGATTACGGTAAAGAAGAGCCAGGTAGTCTCATATCGATGGAGAGAGTGCCGAAATTCCAAATATAGGAAGGAGATTAAGAAAATAAAAATGATCTGAGACCCCGAATTAGGACTGCTTTAATATTCACACAGTGACAACTCTTAACCTTTTTTCCTCCCCCGCGCTCTCCCAAAGAGCTCCTTTAGTTCGTGGATTGGGGAAACTGGGATAGTAAGTTGCCTGGAGCGCTGGTTCTTGAGACATAATGTATCAGAATCATCTGTGAAGCTTTTTAAAAAATGCACAAACACCAACAACCATGATCCAGACCCACTAATTTATAATGTTCCAGATTGCACCTAGGCGTTTCTGTAATTTAAAAGCCCCACAAGAATCCTTTCACAATGCATACCTCTATGAAGCCATCGGGTTGTACACTTTAAATATATTATAATGTTTGTCAATTATACCTCAATAACCACAAAACAAAAAAGCCCCGTGATTGACTCTGTGACCCCCTTACCTGAGGATTACTGACTAATTGAACTAATGTGAACTTGTCCACCCAAATCTGACCTACTTTTCATATCACACAAAACACTTCCAGGAATAGCTTGTTTGACATCATGGCATTAGGATTTTACATAAGGCATTTTCAATGTGCTTTACATACTAGCTTGAAGACTAGGCAGGGAGCTTAATGTATGATATAACCACATATATGATAGAACTTTGTGGGAAAGTATGACTGTAATGTCAGTTTACCCACAAACTCTCGGAATGCAGCTAGGGGGAGCTGCCTATACTCCAGACTGTTATGTCATTAATGGAAAGAAGAGAGCTTTTCTGCCAATTTAAAATTATTTATTATTCTTACATAGTTATATAAATTTTACGACACGCTTTCATTTCTAAATGAAACAAATAAATACAGGGTTAAATAAGCAGGTTATTTAAAGAGATACACAAACAGCCAAAAAGTGAGTTGACAGCAGAGATATCAAGGTTGAGCAGGTCCTGTGGGCAGGTGCACAGTACGGGGCAGAGGGAGCCATCCCTACGCAAGCGAAGTTTGTGCTTCCCAGGAGGTCAGCTCCAAGTCCAGACCAGTTCCACTGGGAGCACGTTCCAGTGACACCAACACGATAGTGTTGAAAGACAACTAGAAGGAAGTGCCCCAACAAAATAAATTCTTAAGACACAGCCATTCATCGAATATCTACAGCATATTCACCAGGTACTAAATTAGGTAATAGGGATACAAGGATATACATATCGATGTGATTTCTGCCTTCCTGAAACTTATATTCTTACGGATAAAACAAATAAAACACCTTCAAACTAGAGTCAACAGCACTATTAAAAACAATTTAAAAAAAAACCCAGGATTCCAAGATAGAGAATAATAGACATGGGAGATGATAAGCAGTTGGATGTGGGAGATGATAAGCAGTTGGAAATGGGCTCCCTGGAGATGAAGTATTTAAGCTGAGATGTAAAAGAAGAGCATGCCAGGCTGAGAGGCCGGGATGGACAGCATCCTGCAGTGTGCATGTGCTTCCTACATGCAAGAACAAAAATTAATGTTGCTAGAACCAACGGGGCAAGGGGATGCTTGGAAGGAAATGATGGGAGGGGTGGAAGTAGAGAGGTAACACACCTTGTACACTGTGGTTAGGAGATCTACTCTAAGTACAATCAGAATTCAGATTTGGGGGATAAAGCCAAGGGTTTAGTTTTGCACATACTTCATTTAAGATATCAGTGAGACGTTCAATAAATACATAAAAACAAGAGCATCTCAGGATAGAAGAACATCTATCTTCAGAGTATGGGTATAGGATAATGAAAACCAGCAAAACATCCAGGGAAGTTGGAAAAAAACACAGCTGAGTGTGGTCTGAGTTCTTGTCACAGAAGGTGGAAGTTAGGAAGGAGGGAACGGAAAGAGGGTAGAGAAACAAACATGTGGAACCTTAATGAAAATGTTGCAGAGTTCGAGATGACCCTTAAAAAATTAACAGTTGTTATCAAATAACAGCTGTTACTTGATTATAACCTAAATATATTTCCCACAGAAGCATCTACTGTTTGTCTCGATGCTAACAGTAGAGACCACTCACATTTCACTCGAATGCAGGGTGTAATGAGGGAACATCACTGATTTTATAGGGCGAGGAGCTGTCAAGTGCTAGTTCTGTTAAAGCTACACTTTGCCTCTAGTCCCAACTGGTAGATCACGTAATGTGACTATAAGACAAAGCAAAGCAATTTCCCAAATGACAAAATAACGTGTGCACTGACAGTGACGCTGCTGCTGTGAAGATCCCGGGGTTTCATCTGAGTCAGGAAGACTCATTAGGGTTAGAGCTGAGCGAGCACCTGAAGTATGTGACCAGAAATTTCATCTTCAGTGTCCAAGATCGAATCTCATAAAGGGCTCAGCCTAAACGCAGACTGTGCAGGATGAAGGCGTAGCAGTCACACTCGTTGTTGGGTTAAACAGTCATGCTTTCTCACCAGATTGAAACGGAACATGTCCTTTAAAGGGCTGAACAAGATGTGAAGGAAGGTCCCAGTGAAAGAGTTTAGCATCCAGGATATCGAAGGAAGAACACCAAGTTCCTGACAAAAATATGGGGTAATTCCACGTCTATGGCATCCTGGCTACATCACATACATTATACGCGAATCAGTCTTCATCTGTTCTGTATCTTGTACCCAATAGCTGCACACTTGAATTTGTGATCCTTTTACTAATGTCCATATTAATTTTAGACTAAATTTAACATAAAGATTTTGGATATTTATCTATTATCAAAAATGTGTCCTTTTAAAAGAACGGTTTTTCAATTCCTTTCATCATTGTCAAAAACGATGTAATCCTGAGTTAATAAACTGATATTTCACAATTTTGATTTGGCCAAAAACCTGTGCACTTGCCTTTACATTTAAAAACAACCATTTTGTCATAATTTAAATGAACTGTTAAGTCTTAAATACTCAAACTCACTAATATTTATTAATCAATTTTTGTGAGGAGGACTAAAACAAAGCTAAATTGCTAACCTATACAAAACTGAAATAATCAGTATCTGGTGTGACTTGTACAAAAAGCATTTGAAAATGATTGTGTCTGAAACATTTTATTGCATAAGAAAATTGTTTTGCTTTTTAAAATCAATTAAAATCATAATTTTTGCAGTACCTAAAAAGGACAAACAAAAGTAGTATCAAGTATAAAATAATTTCATACAATGGAATAAAAATTATTAAACTAAATCTACTGAATTACAATTCTTTCCCTGCATAAGGCTTTTTAAATTGTTTTATGACATGAAATTACAGAACTAGTTAGTAAAGCATAAAGTCTACAATAATTTATATTTCATAAACCAAGGACATAGTATTCATTTTTTACGTTTCCCTTGGGGGAAAATTATGCTTCATTTCATGGCCAATGACAGCATTTACATTAATAAAAACATAAATGGAAAGGCACACAAATATATACAAAAAAAATTAACCAGAACACGAATGCTCTTGTCTTGAGTCCTGGCTATAGACCAGATGGATATCCAAGTTAGGAGCGGGGCTGGTGTCCTCCTCAGCCCACACTAACACACTTGCCCCTTCACTTTTCCACTCTCCTGCAAAAGGACCTTTTCCTTGGAAACTGGGCACAGATCTTATTCCATCTTGTTGGTCTCATCAACCAATTCACTGTGACTCCATCTCAGTCTCTGGATATTTGACTCCAAGTTCTGCCAGCATTCTTGGTATTTCTAATCCATGGAAGAAAGTCACCCAATAGTATAGATAGATAGACAGACAGACAGACAGATAGATATAGATGTAGATATAGATTTTTTTTAATTGAAGTACAGTTACCTGTACCTGTTAATTTCAGGTATACAGCAAAACGTTCCATTCATGAATATACATACATATACTCGTTTTCATATTATTTTTCATTAAAGGCCAGTATAAGACATTGAATATAGTTCCCTGTGCTCTACAGAAGAAACTTTTTTTTCTATTTTTATATATAGTGGTTAAAACTGCAAGTCTAAAACTCCCAAATTTACCCCTTCCCTCGCCTCTTTCCCTTGGTAACCATGACATTGTTTACTATGTCTGTGAGTCTGTGTCTGTCTTGTAGATGAGTTCATTAGTGTCCTCTTTTTTTTTTTTTTTTTTAAGATTCCACATACAAGTGATATCATATGGTATTTTTCTTTCTCTTTCTGGCTTACTTGACTTAGAATAATGATCTCCAGGTCCATCCATGTTGCTGCAAATGGCATTATTTTCTTCTTTTTTATGGCTGAGTAGCATTCCATTATGTAAATATATCACAATTTCTTTATCCAGTCATCTGTTGATGGACATTTAGGTTGCTTCCATGTCTTGGCTATTGTATATAGTGCTGCTATGAACATTGGGGTGCATGTACCTTTTTGAATTAGAGTTCCCTCTGGATATATGCCCAGGAGTGGGATTGCTGGATCAAATGGTAGGTCTATTCTGAGTTTTTTGAGGAATCTCCATCCTGTTTTCCCATAATGGCTGCACTAAACTGCATTCCCACCAGCAGTGTAGGAGGATTCCCTTTTCTCCACACTCTTTTCAGCATTTATCATTCATGGACTTTTTAATGATGGTCATTCTGACTCGTGTGAGGTGACACCTCACTGTAGTTTTGATTTGCATTTCTTTGATAATTAGCGATATTGAGTATTTTTTCATATCTTATTGCCCATTTGTATGTCTTCACTGGAGAATTGCTTGTTTAGGTCTTCTGCTTATCTTTGGATTGGACTGTTTGTTTGTTTTTTGTTGTTGTTGTTGTTATTAAGTTGCATGAGCTGTTTATATATTCTGGAGATTAAACCTGAGTCAGTCCCAATTCTAGCATTTCAACATTTGTAATTAGAGGCCTTTCTCTTCTTCCTCAGTAGGTGGCGCTGTAGCACAAGTTTTTGGTTTCCCTTACCTGCGCTGCCTCTGGCTGTACTTGAGAGTCTGTGCTTTTAACCTTCCACCACTTCAGCCAAAGATGTCGCTGGTGATTTTGCTGGAAGCAGGTGTGCCTCGGGGGTCACCGCTACTTTGCTATAACACTGGTCACTGTTGTCACTGGCACTGCTACCAGAGGCACCAGGATGGTAAGCACGTTGGCTGCATTGAGCGTTGCCATTGTATTTTGGAGAGAAGGAGGTTGAAGGAGGGAGCCAGGGTTGTGGGCACCTCTGCCCTTCGGGGGTCGTCAGGTTTACAGGCACTGCTGCCAGGGCAGAGGGTTAGAGTCCTGGGCCCGCAATGCTGGAAGGACCTGGATCACAGCCCTACCGCCATTACCTCCCAGTTCCCTGTGGCTGCAGGCACCGCAGCAGCCAGGAGGTTGGAGTCACCTGCGCCGCCTTTTCTGCTGCTGCCGGGTTCTCTGGGACTGCGGTCTGAGCCCCCATCGCCCGGGGCTGAGATCGTGGGAACCGCCACTACTGCCCCCAATTCCACCTTAGCTCTGAGTTCCCCTCCACCGACCTTCAGCTGTGCGTATGTGTAGATCTACCCAACTTCCCGGTCTTTAGTGCAGAGGAATGTTTATTGAGTTATGGGTATTTTAACCAGTTGCAGACAAAAAGGGAGAGATGAAGGGAGTTTCTCATGCTTCCGTGATGCTGACGTCACAATATTATTGTTTTTAATTCTAGAATTTTCATTTGGTTCTTTTTTGTACATTCTGTTTAGATTCCCCATCTGTTCATTCAATAGGATTCTGTTTTTCTTTTAATTCCTGAACACATTAATAATAATTGCTTGAAAGACCTCGTCTCTTATTTCCAACATCTGGATCATCTTAGAGAGTTGATGCTTTTATTGAGTAACATTTTCCTGCTACTTAGGCCTAGTAATATTTTATTGTGTGCTTGGCGTTGTATTTTATATATTGTAGATACTTTGGATTTACTTTTCTCTGAAAGGTGTGGAGGTTTTGCTCTAATAGGCAGTCAGATTCAAGCAGAAAAATCTATTTCCTGAAATAGGCAGATACTAAAATTTCTGTTTGTTTCTTTCTTCCAGCTGATGATCTTAGCTGAACTGGAAACTTCCTACATGCGTAGTTCAGTGGGAAAAACAAGATTTTGGTACAGTTACTATGAATATTTTGAGGCTGATCATCCACTGTAGTTTTCCACTGACATTTTCCAGCTTCTTTGCTGGCTCTCCTTTGCAACTTACTCCATTAAGACTTGGATTTCTGTTACCTAACCTTGGATTGAGAATTCCATCAGGACAAAAAAAAAAAAAAAATAGTTGCAAATACACAAATCTCATCTGATATTGTTTCCATTTTTCATAGGTCAAAAAATTCCCTCTCGTTTCTGCCTGGTTTTGTTTGTTCTCCAGCTCCTTCAAAAAGACGTTTTCTTTTAAGACATCTTAAAATAGCTTATCTGGATATTATTGTTGTTATCTGCAGGTTGGTTAGAATGACAAAGAGCCCCTAGTACCAAAAGCCATGGCCCCAACTCTATGGAAACTACTTTTGTTGGCATCACCAACAGCCCCACATTACGAGGTCTAATGGTTAATTCTCAGCCTTCAGCTTGACGCAAACGTTCACCAGAATTTGACATACCCTCCTCTTAGGGTTACTTTCGTCACTTGCTTTCCAAGCAAACATGTTGTCCTGTTTTCCTTCTACCTAACTGGCCTCTTCTTAGGTTGCTTTCCTGGTTCTTCATCTTCTTCCAGACCTCAACTCTAGAAGTATGTCATGAATCAATTTTGCAGCTTCTATTTTGTATCTAAAAGCATTTGCTTGGTGATGTCATCTAACCCAGTGGCTTTAAAAATGACCAAATATAACTAGTCTCTCTGAATTCCAGACACACAACATCTAACTCACTGCTTACCATCTCCACTCGAAAGTCTCTTAGATATCTCAAATATGGTTATGTTAATACTTGAACTCTTATTAAAATTTTTTTATTGAAGTAGTCAGTTGCAATGTGTCAGTTTCTAGTGTAAAGCATAATGTCCCAGTCATGCACACACATATATTTGTAAAACCTGAACTCTTAATATTACATGATTTACATGTTTAAGCTTCATTCTGCGATATATCATTATTGGTTATTTCCAATTTCCAGTTGCTCAAACAGAAATGTTAACGTCTCCCTTGAATGTTTTATTTTCTTATATTCGCATTCAAAATGTCAGAAAATATTAAATGCTCAAACCCCCAAATGTATCCAAGAATATGTCTACAACTTGCCTTTGAGGCTGGTCAAATCCATCCTGGATTATCCTTTGTTTTGACATTGCAACTGCCTCCTGATTGATTTTTCAACTTCTACCATTGCCCCCCGACTATTCTTCCCAAATCTGTAGGTAAGTCATTCCTTCAAAATATAAAACATAATATTATTTCTCTGCCAAAAAAAGTTTTTTAAATATAAAACAGAAATATTACTTCTCTGTTCAACGACTTTCCAATTCATTTATAGTGAAAGCTGGCGTCTTGACAATGACCCAGAGGGTCCCATACGGTCTGGCCCCTCTCTGACCACTTCTCCTTCTCTCCTACCCACTCAGTATGCGACTGCCATTCAGGATTCTTATTTCTAAGAATGTAGACCCTGAGCTTCGCCTCATATTTTAAATCTAGCTTTCCCCAATAGCACTGATATCCTTGGTTCAAACACGATCCATTTGTTTATAATATTTAAGTTGTCTTCCCTCACTGGAATGTAAGCATGAAGGCAATAATATTTACTTTTGTTGTTTGTTTGTTTACTGCTATGTTCCTAGAACCCAGAATAGTGCCTAACACAAGTTTGGTAATGAATAGTAGTTGAATGAATAACTAAATGAATGAACCAAACCCTACATGACTTCTCTTTGATCTTTGGAAGCAATCCAAAATCCCAATATATTTTAAGACCTTCTGCACAATATTGCCTCAATCTACCACCAAAGAGCTTCACGTCTCTCAAATAGTCTTTCTCCCCCGATAGTCATGGTTTAAGTTTCATCTTTCAGAAAGTCTTCTCAATTTTTCAGAACCATCTTACCCCAGCCTGCATTACTTTGATCCTGTTCCCAGAATACCTATTACTCATTGTAATATTTGTTTATTCAACTGAAACTTAAAACTGTAAGTTATTCATAGCAAGACCACCTCTCTTTAGCGCACTGTTTTATTCCAAATAGTTGGTGAAACATAATATTTGTCAAAAATAAAACTTGAAAGGTATTTTCATTGTTAACCTGAAGTTTTTAGAAGTGAGTGAACTCTGGCTTGCCAATGGTTCTAAAACCATGATGTGAATAAATCAGTGTTTGATCCCAAGTCTTTCTAACAAGACACTCATTCCACACAAAATACTCATGAGTTATATAGTCTTCTGATAAGAGTGCTGAAATAACAATTTGTCATAACATATTATGCTTTTTTTTTCCCCCAGTGAAAATTATTAGTCATCCCTGGGAATTTCTCATTGACAAAATGAGAGTTTTTTCCTACAGCAATACGCAAAGGATGGCGTAAAGGATGTTACATCTGTCTTAAACAGATATATTCATGTATCATCAGTCTTCAAACCACTTAAAACACATGACAAGGACGGCACGTCAGAGCACAGTCAGAATGATGGCGACTCCAGCGGAATTTGGCAGGTCATGAGATTAATTTACCTGTTAAGGTGTCAACAGTGCAAACCTCCTTATTTGCTGATCATTGCAGGGAAACGAAAAAGCACCTGAGGCAACACGGAGGAAGGTTTGAGGCAAAACACAATCAAACGCCAGTTAATCTAATCAAATCTGTGGTGCCACGCACAGCACTAAGATTCTTCACGGGAAAACAGGAAGACAAAAAGCTCAACATGGTGTAAGCTGATGAAGGACAAAGTGAAAAAAACAATCAGAGTTAACATGTCATTCTTCCCTACCAGACATACGTCAGAGCAGAACACTGCTTCCTGCCCCACTGTGAGGACTGTAATTACATCTAATGGTTTATAAAGGCAGGGCTTGTGCTTGTCAAGTGAAGACACATTAATGTTTTTCTTGGTACACACTGAAGAATTTTATAGGAAAAGACAGCAGTCTTTGGAGTTGTGTCAGTCACTCTGGGGTAGGAATCAGCTTTACCCAGTGGGAGCTAAGTGAGTTCATTCCTCTTGCATAAACTGTGAGCCTCAGTTTCTTCTTTTGCAAATTACAGGTTAAAAAAAAAATTTACTTCTGACACTCATTTTTAGGTCCAACAAATACATTAAAAATTAGCTTTAAACAGTGCAAGTACAGAATTAAAGGGAAAACAGATCACGTGATATCAAAATCAGAATAAGAATGGAAAAGCAAAGTGTTTTATATAGGAAAAGTTCATTGCATAAGGAAACGCTCAGAAAATCCAACACCTTCCTTTATTCCCCAAAGTTTAGCACAGCCTATAAATGCATCCCCTCACTAACAGTTAACTGCTGATGCTCAGGACGTGCGCTGGCAAGGACAGAGTGCGATGAGGAGAAAGCGATGCGAGTCGAGGAGCATGTCCGCTTCCTGGTACACCTCGATCTTTCTCTTCTTCTTCCATTGACTTCCACTTCATCCAGGGCTTCATGCACTACTTTTTGGCACTTAAATTTGCCTTCTCTCAAGTTTCCTTTTAATCTTTTATTATTACCATGCACAGCTTTGTCAACCAAAGGCTTAGAGAAAGTAGAGTTAAAATTTTTTTTAAAAGTAGGGGCAGAGTCAGAAGAGACCAAGCTCCGGCATCGTGCTCTGCTCTGTGAACTTTTCTACCACAGTGACTTAGTTTTCTGGCCTGCAGTCTGGAACTCAGAATCTAATTTCGTGTACTGGAAGTAAGATGCATGATTTTCCTATTCTTTTCCCATCTGAAGGGCAGGAAATTTGTGGAAGGAAAGTGCCCTCATGCACATTTGTAGTTTTGCTGAATTCTCTCTCAAATTCTTCATATTTAATCATGTCTTTCAGCATCAGAAACAGACTTTTACATTAAAAATTGTTCAGTGTCCCTGCTACAAACTGCTGTATGTGCTCCCAAAATTCGTATGTTAAACCCTAACCCCTATGTGACTGTCTTTGGAGTTAGTAATTAAGGTTAAATGAGGTCATAGGGTGAGGGCTTTAATTTGATGGTATTAGTGTCCTTATAAGAAGAGACAATACAGTGTATTTCTCAACCTCTCTCTCTCCCTCTCCCTCTCTCCCTCTCTCTCTCTCTCTCTCTCTCTCTGCCATATAAGGACACAGCAAGAAGGCGACCATCCATAAGTCAAGAGGAGAGCTCTTACTAGCAACTGAATTAGCCAGGACTTTGATCTTGGACTTCCCAGCCTCCATAACTGTCAGAATATAAATTTCTGCTTTAAGCCCCGCAAGTCTATACAGTATTTGTCGTGGCAGTCCAAGTGACCACAACAGCCCCTGTTTGACTTCCCACAAAACAGTTCCTTTCTGTGGTATTTAAAAGCACCTGAAAGGACCAACTGCCTCAGAGCATAAGGATGAGTCTGGGAGCAGAAAATGACCAACAGCTTAACAACGGTCCCCTGACATCCTCTGGGGCTGCTTTCAGTAAGACAAAAAAGCAAGGGATGCTTCAAACACAAAAGCAAGTACAAATTCATTCATTCATTCATTCTTTCACCCAGAAGGTAGTAACCGAGGGGTTGCCCAAGCCTAGTTACAAATAGTTGGCAGATGACTACCTGCCAACAGGCAATTTAGTAGAAGCCACAGGCACAAAATCTAGTAATTACGATGGAAAAACCACAAATTAAAAATGAAAGCTATTTATTGGTTGTTGTAATAGCAGAGAGGGGAGAGACAGCTAATCTAGTCAGAATAAAGGAAAATAAGAAAAAAAAGACAATATTCAAATAGGAATCTATCCAAAAAAGCACAGACTTGCCTCTGAGCCAGTTCAGTGTTTTCCACACAGACCATCAAGTGTGTTATCTGGAGCAAGAACTAAGCTTTCCAGGAACCCAGATCCAAACTGAACAGTCTCTCAGCCCCCAAAAGAGAGTAAAAGGTAATTCTAACTCGTAGCTTCTAGGGTATTTTGCCCCGCTTATTTCACTTTGTAAAAACAAAACACAGTAGGAACAGTAATTAACTTTCATTTCATCTGAAGCTTCACAGTTTAGGTGAAGAAGGTGCACTGCTGTGAGTATGCTGTTTTAGTAGGTTACAGATATATACTCTCACGATGCATGAATTATTTTTGTGCGTTTAACAGGACTGCACTTAGCAAAAATTCCCTGATAATTTGACTTCTGGATTAAAATCTTAGGGTCCTGCAGCCTCTGTGCCCACAAGGTGAACAGACCCAAACATTTCATCAGCATCACCATGGGGCCAGGTCATCCAGCATCTCAGAGGTCCGGGCATAATTTTAAAATTTTAAAAATTAGCATTCTCGTTATGAAATAAATAAATCCATAAACATGATGTTTCCTCCTTCTTTTTAAATTTTTTTAACTACTCTGCGACTGAACCTGACTAGTCAATTTTTTAATTAATTTAAATTTTGAAAATGAATTTAAATTTTAAAAAGCACTGGAGAAGGATCAAACATCAAGGCAAGTAACAGGAAAAGGAAATATTTGCTTTAAGATCTGAGCAGAGCTTTACCTAAGAGCTTATGGTTAGTATTTCCGAAGTTCGGACCCTCCCTACCTGTAAGTAACCTCCAGCCCATCTAACTGTCACAGCACCTCGTGAAGAGAAAAGAAAAACTAAAAAGTGAATCCACAGGCACCTTCTTCTGGGAGGCCTGAGCCTTTAATATATTTGCTTATCCAAACTCCTAGCACAGTCATCAGCGAACCTGCCCAATCCACAAAGCATCCTTCCCCTTGTACCTGATGGTCTCCCTCTCCTCTCGACAGGTGGAGAGGGCTTGTCACAGACGCCGCTCTCAGAAAAGCAGAAAGTTGCGGCAGACGCTGCCTGGAAGTGTGTTCTGGAGTGGATCCAGCCCGGAATTCAATAGTCACTGCCCGCCTGGTGTGTGCTAATATGCCCAGAAAGAGATAGAGATTCTTACACAAATGATTATGGGGCTTTCAGAAGGCATTTAAAGAGGAACTGGCCTAGTCCTTGGAATTAGTCTGGGCTCCTCTGATAAAGCAATATTCAAATTGCAAACGAAGGAAATGGAAGCGGTTTCTTCTCACAGATGAGGCAGAAGAAGAAAATTGGGGGTTGAAAGGAGAAACAGTGAGAGGTCCCTGGACATAATATTTTTTAAGTGAATTACTAAAGTGAACAGGGCCACCATGGAATAGACCCAGAACAGTTAACGCACAGACGGACAGGAGGAGAAAACGGTGTAAGATGAAGCTGGAAATGCAGTCAAGAAGCTTGCGTTTAGTGCTCATTAGGCTCTTCATGCTGAGAGCGAAATGCTGAAATCTGTGACTTTGGACGTCACATAAACTTCATAAACTGCTACACGGAGAAAAGATGGGGGAGATGACAAGAGTGATGACACAGAGACTGAGGGGGTGGCCGTTACAATCCTTCAGGCAAGAAGCAACCCCCCAAATAGAAGTGAGGCAGCCATGGGGTGGAAAGAGGTGGGTGTATTAAACACGTGGTTTAAATGAAATTGATGCCCCACGTGGCCTAGTACTGCACTGAACCTTCATCGAGGCTTTGAAAATCATGGCGTTCCGCACTGCATTTCACTGCATTTTATAAAGGAGCAGCTTGAGAGTTCTGCACACTGCTTCTCACAGAACACTCCTTCAGAGCTCCCTCCGGACCCGCTCCCTCTCTGTGATGGCTAATTTCATGTGGCCACTGGCTAAGCGATGGTACCGTTTGGTCAAGCAGCAGTTTTGATGTTGCTGCGAAGATATGCCTTAGGTGTGATTAACATTTAAATCAGTAGGCTTTGAATAAAACACATTATCCTACATAATGTGATTAGACCTCATCCAACTGACTGACAATCCGAAGAAAAAAGACTGAGGTACCTCGTATAAGATGGAATTCTGCCTTGGGACCCAAACCTGGAACATCAAGTCTCCCCTGGTCTCTATCTTCCCTTCCGATTTTGGCCTTGCCAGCCCCCACAATCATATGAGCCACTTTTTTAAAATACCCCCCCATATATACATATATATACATATATATATATGTATATATCTAACTGGCTCTGTTTCTCTGGAGAACCATGACTAATACACTGTCTTTTCTACTCATGGCAATTAGCTTTTCCTGCCAAAATGCTGCTTTCTCCCAGCCACAGAGCATCTCCATCCATCTCCTTCTGCCAACTCCCGAACTACTGCACAGTGCCAGGCTACTGACTTAGTCTCCCAGCCGCAAAGGGCCATCAGGCTTTCTAAGCCCATCTGCCTTTTGCTGCTGGACAGGTGGCTGGAAAATTAGCAGCTGTTATCGTCCCCAGCAAAACCTCAAGTTCCCCACCAATGGGAAGCCCCATTTAATGCATGTCCCACAAGAATGGGCCCTTTTACCAAATTCTGTACAGGAAAGGCATTGCCAAGAGTTCACAAAGAGAATGGCATACATTTATCCTAGAAGTCAGAAGGTAAAAGTATCTTTCTCATTCATCCGGTAATAATCCTTAGTCCCTATTGCAGACACTTAGGAGGGAAAATGACAAACTCAAAGTGGCAGACAGGAATGAGGGAGAGAGGAGAAACAGAGGTGACTCCCAGGTTTCTGTCTTACAAAATTGTATTACTGAAAAAAAGGCCCTTCATTTTCCTAGGGGAGGAACAGATTTAAAGTCACAGGGCTTTGGAGAGATGATATGTTGACTGTTGAGAATGCTGAATACGGGTGGCCATGAGACAACCGATTGCAGAACTGATAGATGGGTCTGGAGATCTGCAGGGAGGTGATGTCTGGGGATACAAATCTAAGAGGTGATGAATTATCGACTCTTATCTAAGTCATAGTGACCCCCCCCCCAAAAAAATAAGCAGAGTCAGAAAAAAAAACAATAGTAGTCAGTTACAGGAAGAGGAGACAGTACAGGAGATAAAAATGAACAGCAAAATAGGTGGGAGGGACGGAAATTATATGTCCATATATATATATATGATACATTGTAGAATCTAATTTGCAGTTATAAATTATAACTGCATATATAGTCCAGAAATACTAATTCTATAACTGGTGAAATTCCTCTATAACTGGTGAAAATGTGGGACAGGCAAGAACTTTCCTATTACTGAGAATAGATAAAGCCAAATTATTCCTCTAGGATAGAAGACTGACTGGAGTTAGAGGCGGAATCAGCAGATCTAAATCCCTGCCCTGACCATTTATCTTGCTATGTCTTTGCTTCTGCATATTTTAATTTCTCTGTGTCTCAGTTTTGCCTTCAGGAAAATTAAATTAATATATCTACCTGCAATGTTAGATGTAAGAATTAAATTAATATATAATAACAATATAGTATATTGAAAAGTGGTAATCATTCCATTGTGTGTATGTATCAATCAAATCACTACATTGTATGTTTTAAATATATACAGTAATATTTGTCAATGATTCCTCAATCAGGTTGAAAAATATTTTAAATTAAAAAAAATTAACTTTGAAGATAAAGAAATTAAGAATTCTGTTGTAGACATTTTAAATCAATTGCACTTAACTATAAATACGTTACTTTAAAAAGTACTTCAGCTATTAATTCAGTAGAAGAATGGAAACTGATATATTCTGATGAATTAATACATTTCCAATCGCTTCCCCATCTTGGGCAGATATTGGTGAACACTGCATTGCCATCAGTCAACTATCTTAGAAGGTTATTAACTTCCACACAAGGCAGTCGCTCACGACAAATTAGCATTCTCCAGGGTACATGTTAGAGACTCACAGAAGGGAAATCATCTTATCTGAAGCTCTCCTTATAAAACATGCCCTGTCTTGCAGATTCTCAAATCATTGCTTGCTTATCTTCTATGAATTATTTATTCCTCTCACTGGCAAACTGTACACTAATTAAACAGTAATTAAACGAAACAGACATTTGACACTCTTTGAAAGCATGTACCAGAAGAACCATGGGATTAAAAATGAAAATATTACACAGGTATATTCATTTTATTTTTGTATTTTTAGAAAAACAATAAAATAGCAGAATGGGACAAATAAAATGAAAAGAAAAAGAAATTTGTCCAACTTGACTTTCCTAATGATATCTGTGAATTAAATTTTATCTGAATATCCAATCTGAGGAATTGATTAGCTGTACTATCAAGTATCTACATGTTACTAATGAAAGACATTCTATATGATCAAGTGACATTTTCAACACTATCAAAGTCTAATACTATACAAATATTTTTAAATAGAAGGGAAGAAAAATTTCTTTGGGAAAAAGCACGAATAAATTATAACTCCAAACGCACTTTCTCACCTCTCACTTAGTCTTAAATTTTGCAATATGGTCTTACTCCTATGGTTCTATAAAACTAATCTTTAAAGAAAGAGGTGTCTTCAATTATCAAATTTAATAGCTGCTTTCAGACTTCATTCTTCCAACTTTCCATAAATTATTTGACACTCTTTATTCTTCTCAAATATATTTCTTAATCCCTGACAAATCCAGACATACCTTTACTTAGTCACTGTGCCCTGTCAAGTCAGTTTCTAGAATGCTAATTATATTTGACCTCTTTCCACTTCCCACTGCCAGAATGGAACTTAATACCTCTGGTTAGGAATATGCAATAATATCACTTGACTTTTTTCCATGGCCCCATCTCTTCACACACACACACACACACACACACACACACACACACACACACACACACATACACGCACGCACACATGCACACACACACACATTTGAGTAGATCCAATACAGTTGCAAAATAACACTTTTAATTTATACTTAGATAACTTTGACCATGTGACTCCCAATATCGTACTTTTAACAACTACTGCAGACTACAGAATCACATCTGTTGTCTGTCTCCTTACAGCACTGTTAGGTCTGGTTCCACCATGCTCAACCTGCTTTTTCATTTGTGATTCCATCTACTCCACTTCATGGACCCATCTTTCCCATCAAACAAGACTCCCTGCTCTTCCCTGAAAATCCTATAATCCTTCCTGCTTCCATGCCTTTGTGTTTCTGTTGTCCAATTTCTACTAAGCCTTTTTAAGTATTCTTTCTTTTTTGTTTTTTTTTGGGGGGGGGGGTGGGAGGGTGGAATAATTAGGCTTATTTATTTACTTATTTTAACAGAGGTACTAGGGATTGAACCCAGGACCTCATGCGTGCTAAGCACGCACTCTACCACTGAGCTATTCTACTAAGCCTTTTTAAAGCTGAGTTCAACTTCTTTTTCCTCTATGGAGTCTTCCCCAAGTGTTCTCCATCAAAGTCATCCCCTCCCCTGTGTTCTCAAATTACTATGTATTACTCATGCTGCCCATACCACATTTGGCTGTATACATTTATTTATTATGTTCACGCCATATTTCTTCTACAAGATTGTCCTTTTTGTTAAGACAGAAGTTCTCTTTGGGTCATACTTCTGTCCATCAAAATACCTACAAGAGTATAACTACTTAATCATTTTTTAATTATTTTTTGTTATATTACATTACACATTTCAACTTGTTTTTAAGAATACTTGGCTTATAGACTCATTTAAAAAAATCCTCTTTATCATTAACATAAAGAGACATGGGGTTAATGAAGGCTTTTGATAACAAAATGCTAGTAAAACCAATGTCAAATTTACTCTCTCTTAATAAACGTAATCAGCCTGCTACTACTGCTGCTGTTAATATATAAGTCATTTCCTTCGAGTGTGATTTAAAATCTTCTCAACTAATATTATTAAAAGTTAAATTGGCGTGATGTTTTAAAAACAAAATGCTACTGAAAAGAGTCAGAACTATGAATGGCACAGTACAGAAAAAGTGATAAATTCATCAGTAATTTACAAAATGGTTTATAAAAGTCATGAGTGCTCTTTTCTTATTATCCTGAAAGACAGCTATGCCGTATGGATATACGAAACATCCCATTGTCCTCAGTCAGGCACAATATAACTAAGACTACTTAGTTTTGCTATAAAAACAACATTTTATTGGGCACTTCATGCCAAAAGGGCCAACTGAGTTACAACAACCTATCATTAGTAGTGCATTAACCTCTAACCTTACTTAATATTCATAAGTGTCAGTAGGGGGCAATGTCAAAGATGAAACATTTGAAAAATGTCTTTGAAACTGAGGGGGAAAAAAAAAGCCTTTCAGTCTGAAAGTTACATTCACAAGCAGGCATGCATGCAACCTGGCTTCTGGAAAGGAGGATAGAACTTTCGCAATCAATTTATCATTTGGAAAAAAGGCTATTACATAGTGACAAATCACTTTATGTGCACATAAAGCAATCACAATTTTTTTTTTTTCTGTTTCAGAATAAACACAGGGTAATGGAAAGAGCTACAGATTCAAAGCCAAAGCAATTGTGTCCCCTCCCAGGTCTCACCACCTGCTGCCCTGCTGCCCACATGACCTTTGTCAAATCATTTAGCATCTCTGGTCTCTGCTACCTCATCTGTAAAATGAGAAAGGTTAACTCAGTGATACCTCAGGTAATTCCAAGCTCTAAAACCCTAAGTCTGTCAGGAATATATTTCAGTAGAAGAATCTACAAGAGTTCTCTCTTATAACATCCTTCAACAACGTGCTTTCTGATATTTTGCTATGTATTTTTATATTTTGCTCTATTTTTGAATGTAGAGAGTGGATTTTCTCCATGCACTCTAAATCTCCAAAGTGTCTACTTTGGTACTTTATCCCCACTGGGCACTCAAAAACCATGTAGAATGGATGCTAAGAAGTGTTCCACTAGAAACCACTTTTTTAACTCCCAAGTACTCCTGATACTCATTTGCATTTAATTTTATTCTAAAGGAGCTGAATTCACTGTCAGTTCCAGGAAAGAATCCTGTAATTTAGACCCAACCAGGAAGCATATCACATCCCCTTAGGGACAATGATTGGGTCAGGAGTAGGCGTGTGACCAACCCTGATTTAAGCAGAATGATTTTTGAGTTTTTGCCTTGAATACTGGGCGCTCCTCCTTCCTTTGATAGCATGGGGTCTAAATGTGAGGCTGGAAGAGCTTGTCTGGATAAAGGATTAAGATAACACTCAAAGGAAGACCAAGGGGAGCAACTGCAGAGTAACATCACTGGGCCGCAGTTAAAAGTTATGAATCTCTTGTTCAGCCTGTGCATAAATTTCTTACTGCCTTTGGATTTTTTTGTTTGTTTAATGAGAAAGTGCTTTTACTTTTCAGTTTAAGGCAGTTTAAATTGGATTTTCTTTCACTTGCAACTGAAGTATTCAAATGCAGGCAATTAATGAACTTGCAAAGGCACTGATCAGCAACACCTCAGGGGTCTCTCAAAGCTGAACACTGACAGTACAAAATACATTATTCCAAGATTTTCCTTCGTTTTATGGTTTAACATCAACTCTATAATTTGTATATCAGTAAATATAATTCTATAATTTAAAAAAGTTCTTTCATTTCTTGTAAAACCATCATTCTAAAAGTAAATAATGGTTAGCCCTTAAAAGAAGGCTTGTAATATTTTCATTGCTCCAGGGACAATATTTCAAAACACAGTAACATCTGAAAATCTGAATATAATAAACATTGCTTTGGATATATCTCCATACACTTGTTAAAAAAATATTCTCTTCTCTGCCCCATACCTTTTTTTTTCTTTTTCTTTTTCTTTTTTTTTTTTTTTACTTTATAAAATCCTATTTGCATTCTGCTTAGCAAGTAGAAAGCTGGAAAGAATGTCTCTCTCATGCTCTAGCAATCAGAAAAAGCCAAATAATCTAGAAAAATATAACTTTTAAAATAAATTAGAGAACTGAGGTTGCAGGGCAAAAAAGCACACCTGAAATCTGAGGAAAGCCAGATGTGTCTAAGGAAAGAGGGGCAAAAGCTGAGGCCGAGCACAAGAGGAAGAAGAGGGCTGGGTGCCATAGTGATAAGAAGAATCCAACTAAAAATCATTTTAAAATTTCTAAAAGGGTGTGAGTGGGGACTATGGTGCGGTTGTAAAGCCCTTCAGAGCCTCAGACTCAAGGACAGTTCATGTCCATTCACAGACTCTTCACTGATCTCACCAGGACCTTAGGAGGTTCCAGGCGCAGCACAGAGTGAAGTAACTGAGGTACCACATAGACTGAGTGTAATCACAGCGATAAGAAAACACAAACTCAGCTCAGTCTTCCATTGCAAAAGCTGAGCAAAGAAAAATGTGAGCATTATTCCCAGCACCAATATTGTTTACTCTGCTATCCTAAGTGCACGTCAGCTTACCAAGGACACAACAAAGCAGCAAGGAAAAGCAAAACACTGGTAGGAGATAAAGCAATCAAATGAACCAGAGTCATAAATGATCCCATGTGGTTAATAATGATTAGAAATAGAAAAACATGGTATCAATAAGAATGCATTCAGCTGAGTCACCAGAGACTCAAACTAGCTGAGGAAAGCATTGATGTACTTGATATGACAGGTCAATGAAATTACTCAAACTAAAACCCAAAGAGAAAAATAGGATTTAAAAAACACTCAGAACAGAGCATCCAGGAGAATGTGGAACAATGTCAAACTACTAAATATGAATGCAATTAGAATTCTAAAAGAGGAAGAAAGAGGCAGAAGAGGTAATGACTGGCATGATGCTGTACACCAGAGACTGACACATTGTAACTGACTATGCTTCAATAACTAAATAAATTAAAATTAAAATTAAAAAAGAGATAATGACTAGCAAGTCTTCTAAAATAATGAAAGACATCAAACTACAGATTTAAGAAGCTCAGAAAACAACAGGCAGAATGATTTTTTTTTAAAGATACCTAACACACTATAGTCAAAGTAAAGAAAAATTTTTGAAAAGCAAAAATCTTAAAATTGGTCAGAAAAAAAAATGGCACATTCCATACAAGAATTGTAATCTTTTCATCTGAAATGATGCAAACCAGACAGTACAGTAACATATTTAAAATATGAAATTAAAAAAAAAAAACCTGTTAACTCAGAATTCTATATCAGTGAGAACATCTCTCAAAACAAAAAAGAAACAAAGATAAAGTAAACATATTTGGGATAAGCAAAGGCTGAAAGAACTTATTGTCAGCAGGCCTGTGCTACCAGACATATTAACTCAATTTCTTCCAGTAGAAGGATTACAATACCAGATGGAAATTTGGATTCACATAAACAAGTGAAGAGCTCCAGAAATAGCAAAAATAAAGATTTTTTAAAATTGTTAATTGCTTTAAAAGATACTTTTATTAGTTAAAGCAAAAATAGAATCAATGTACTGTGGATTTTACAACATATATAAAATATAATATATGAAAATAGAGCATAAAGAATTATAGAAAATTGAAATATATTGCCATAATGCTTTAATGCTACATGTAAAGTGGTATAAGTAATATTTGATGGTAGATATGATAAATTAAGATTGTTCATTGTCAATCCTGGGTAACTAGTAAGAAGTTTTTAAAAGAGCTGCAAGTAATATAATGTGTATGTGCCGTCACACTGTAGTAATTCTACCTAGTAAAACTCAAAAAGGAGGGGAAAAAAGAGCTGCAAGTAATAAACCAATAGGGAAAATAAAATGAATTGTTAAAAAAAAAAAAAGCTCAGTCCAAAAGAAACTGCAAAATCTGAAAAAAAAAAAAAAAAAAGAGATGGAACATATAAAAAAAACCCAGAAAAGTGGTAGATTTAATTCCAATCACAGTGATACCTAAATGAAATGTAAATGGTGTAGACACCTGAATTAAAATATAGAGATTAAATTAAATACACACACACACACAATTCAAGTATATGCAGTACACAAGACATTCACTTTAAATATAAAGACGTAAATAATTTAAAAGTAGAATGAAGGAGGAAGTACATCATTCAAACATTAATCAAAAGCAAGCTACAGAGGCTTTGTGGAAGCAAAGCTGACAACGAAAGGAGGAATATTACCAGGATTAAGAGGGACATTACAGGATTATAAAGGGATCAAGAAGACATTAATATGCCAAATGTGTATTCTCCTACTAGCAAAGTTTTAAAATGCATGAAACAAAAACTGATAGAACTGAAAGGAAGAATCAACAAATCTACAATTATTGTTAGAAACTTTGACAACTCTGTCAGCATTGGAACAATTGGATATCCATATGGACAAAGTGAACACTGACTTTTACCTCACATCATACACAAAAATTAACTCCAAATGGATCAAAAATCTAAATGTAAATGTTAAAACTGGAAAAAAAATTGAAGGAAATCCTTGCATCCTTGAGTTAGCTGAATATTTCTTACAGAAGACACAAATATCACAAAGCACAACCAAAAACCTAATAAACCTAATAATAAATAGGACTATATTGAAATCAAAATATTCTGTTCTTTGAAATATATTTTAAGGTGAGATTGCAAGCCACAGACCAGTGAAACTATTTGCAATATATTTATTAGGCAAAAGATTTGTATCCATTTAAGGAGTTCCTTCTAAACTCAATAAAAATATTTTAAACTCTTTTAAAAGTAGGTTAAAGCTTTGGAGCAATATACCAAAGGAGATATATAATGGTCAATAAACCCATGAAAAAGATGCTCAACATCAAAAGTCATCAGGGAAATGTAAATTAAATCCTTAATCAGATGCCACTACACATCCATTAGAATAGCTAAAATAAAAGTGTGACAATACCAAGTGTAGGCACGGATGTGAAGGCAGTTGAGACTCACATATTGATACTGGGCATGTGAAGTGGTACAGTCACGTTGGTCATTTCCGAAAACATTAAAAAATGCCCCTCCCATACAATCTAGCCATTCTTGTCCTACTTATAAAAACTTGCACACAAATCTTCACAGCACCTTTATTCACAGCCCCAAAATTGGAATGAACACAACTACACAATGAATGAGTAAACAAAATGTGATATATTCTGACAACAGAAAATAATTCAGTACTAAAAAGAAATAGATTGCTTTAAAACATGGATGATCTCAAAATCAGTATGCTGAGTGAAAGAAATTAGACACTACAGAGTGCATCTTGTATTATCCCATTTATATAAAAAAAAATCTTAGAAATGGTAATAAATCATAATGACAAAAAAAGCTATTGGTGGTTTCCTGGGTCTAAAGAGAAAAGAGGGTTGGACCTTCTCTGTGCCCACGGGAACAATGAAACTTTGGAAATGATTCTTTTTTATCCTGTGTTGATGGTTTCACAGATCTATAATATTTGCCACAACTCATCAAATTATACTTTAAATGCATGCAGTGTATTATAAATAAATCATGCCTATATCAAGTTGATATTAAATTAATTCTTCATAAATTTCTAAGAGCAGATATTATGCAGATCTCTAGACTACGGAATTGGACACCAATCTACTTACAGTTTTCTGGAATAACCCCAAATCATGCCTCAATAACTTTTGAAAATTCACAGCTCTTTCACATACTAGGATTTCTATTTTTCTTTCTTTTTTTTTTTCTGTATAAGGATGTTCCTAAACACAAACAAAAGAGTTAAAGCCATCAAGCCTATCTTAGTCACTTTTAGCCTTCTGGTTCCAGCTATAACCAACTTCCCATAAATGGAGAAACTCAAGCATATGAGTATCTTGGTTGAAGAAGTCGTGGATCCAGTGCCATGATTCTCCTCAAACGAACCGTGTTTATTTTTCCGAAGGAGACATTAAACCCAGGGTCTGGTCTCTGGATTGGCTCCTAGGTCTGCAAAGTCATCCCTGTGGCATTTGTTCTTTGTCTCATTGCTTGAATGTTGCGTGTTTCACCTACAAATGCACTGCTCTGGGAAATGAAACCAGCTACACTCATACGGCTTGCTGTTCACGTCAACAACACTATTCCAGCAAACTTTTTCCCAAGAAAGTAAAATTGGGCATCTATTCAACCTTCAGGAACCTTCTGAAAGTTCTCATCTAAAAACAACAGATAGTTCCACTAGTCTTGTGGACTCTCCAAGACTTATGTACAAACTCTTGCCTCAATATTCTTGTCTTTCTGGATCTATTACTCATAAAATATTGTATCTTGAAACTTGACCAGTCCTAACCAAGCTCAATCATTGAAAAGAGTCTTCTTAAGCCATGTTACTCAAAGCCTCACGAGTATCTTGCCTTTGCCACATCCACTTCTGAGACTCTCCTAAACACTACCTAGTTAGACACCTCCCTTTCTATGGTAAGCCACTGCTTCAATAAGCTATTTTGGTGGCATTTTCAAGGAGCAAGCATTTAACAGCTTTTGACAGCAACAAAACCATGAAGCTTCAGGATGCTCAATTCCTCACTCAGATTATGGGCAGTGATTCACCATGGTCTCAAAGAAATCAACTTGTATTGTCTCTGTATTTTTCACCATGAATGTTTGTCCCTAAATTTCTCAAATACATCTGTTATTTTCCTGACATAATCCACTCAGAGCTTTATCATACTTATCTAGGTGAGTAGCTGTAATTATGATTGCAATTCTAATTAGCATTTCCTTACACTATCTAATATTTTATTACAGTTAGGAATACCTGATAATTTAAGTTATAAAAATACAAAGCACCAATAATATCAATCAAAAGTCCTATTTGGAGAGTGATTCTGTCTTAGGGACAAATTGTATTGGGCCCTATTAACATACCATCCAGATGTGGGCTGTAATTACCATAATGGAGACACCACTCTGTGTGGACTCTAGAAACCAGGGCACTTCTCAGAGTTTTAGTACGAGCTTCTCCCTGTCCTGCCACTCAGCCTTCTCTGTAAGTCCCACTCACTTCATGCTAGGAGTACTTCAGCTTTTCCTACATAAGAGATAAACCTCTGCGTTCCTCTCTCTCAACCCATCTGCACTGTCTTGCAGAAATGTTGCTGCATGTGTAATGTGTACTGATTTACACCACTGATGTGTGTATTTTTCTTTAGTAGATCAGTGGAAATTTGAAAGACAGAGGGTGGACTCGTGGGCTAAACAAGTCTCTCTCTCAGAGAGCTATTAAAGCCGAAAACATCAAGATAAACAGAAAAATATTCCAAAGCCCTCAGGTATATGCAACTCAAAAAGGAAGAAATACAAATGACATATGGGCATACTATATGATTTTTCCTGACTAATAATTTAGAAGTACAAATAAAGGTAAATTTGTATTATGCACTTTTATGTTTTGTATTGTCAGAGAGTGTTCTAAGAGTTTTAACACAGATTAACTAGTTTAGTCCTCATAAAATCCTTGAGGTAGTTACAACTATTATTCCCACACAGATGAGCAAAATGAGACATACAGAAGTTATGTACTTTTCCTAAAAAGATAAAATAATTGAGAGAGCCAAGATGCACGCTCCTAACCACTAACTTATACTGCCATTCAATCCCTAGAGCCGAAAGGAAAGTAACCAAACTTCCACAGATGCTTCCAGGAAATGGAAAATGGGGTAACATTTCATGGTTAACTTTATGAGGCCAGCTTAAACTTAAATATAAAGCCAGACAAGGACCCTATAAAGAAAGGAAAATTAAACAAAATTCACCATGCCATTCTCAGAAATCTTACTAATCATACCCATAAGACTGCCTTTCCGTAACCCTCTCTACTTTTAGAATTAGTGTTTGTTTGTTTTTTTACAAGAAAAATTTTCAGAATATCACACAAAGCATGGTAGCAGATGGATCTATTCTAAGACTGTGTTAAGCACTCAGAAATGACTTAATCCCAGCAGTGAACACAGTTGAGCTACACTGTCACATACAGAAAAAGAATATGCAGTAGTGGGGGGGTGAAAGCAAAAATGCTATGAATACTTGACAGCCTTAGAAAGTGGTTGGAAGTAGACAGGAGGGAAGGGGACAGAACACAGCCATTAAAGGAATGACACAACAGTTAGCACCAAGATGGCAGAAGATTCAACTCCCCGTAGACCTTGACCTTCAATGTACGCTCATTGTAATACAATAGCTGCCAAAACGCCCTCCCACAGGTGCCAGGACAGTTTCAAGGCTGCCCATAAAACATCAAAAAGTGGGTGATGGCCACATGCTTTGAGTGGGTCTGAGCTGCACTGTAACTTACTGTGTTTCAGTTGTTATACTATTAATACATCTTTATATTAATTTTCTTGGCAACCACATCAGTAGATGTCTTGTATTAAAATTGCAATCACCTAAAGTCCTTTTTTTCCCCTCACATATCGTATTAAGAACCATCTTCTCCATTTTTGAATTGCAGAGCTGCACAATACTTTTCACCTAAGCCCCAAGGTTTACATTAAATCCTATTAAACTTATGGGGAAAATGAAGTATAATGCATAAAGCATTTAATGCGGTACCTGGTTTGCAGTGAGCAATCAAAACGCTGGCTGTTAAAAAAAGGTCAACTTTCCTTAATAATTTAGGCACCTTCGAGGAAGATGACAAAGCTCACTTACATGCAAACACACAACACAAACACACAGACAGGCATTGCCATGTCCATTTTGCTCAAGCCTAAAATTACAGTGTTGAAAGAAGCTGCCATTGTCAAGAGTTATTCATTGAAATTAACTTCACCTTGCATAACTACTAAAGCATAAACCTACATGGAAATTAGAAGTAACCCTTGTTGCCACTGAAGCTCTCTGTAAGGGCTAATTCTTTGAATGACTGTTACCCCTTGCCCGGGAGTTGAGTTGCTGGCTAGCAGCAATCTTGGCTCACTTCTCATCTGGCTGGTGTCGTTCCTTAGTATCACTAATGGCCTCCTCTCACCAACAGATAATTGACTCTCTGTGCTCAGCAATCATTGCTCAGCCCGAAAATAGATCCTGAATAACACTGATCGTTCCATTTTCTCTGTCAAACTTAGCTGTGCTGACAGGACATACCACAGGGTGGAATAATTATGGAGATGCCTACAGAGAAGCCATTAGGAGAATTGTGTGTCCTCTGTCAGAGCTGCTGCTTCCTTCATGTAGATAACTACTGGGGGAAACATGCTTCCACATTTTACTTTGAAAACATATTTTCTTACACAGTTTTCAGATTATCTGAAATTCACTTGCTTGGAACACAAAAAAACAAAGACAAATTAAGCTGTTAGAAATGTCATCAACCTACTCCCACATCCCTAAACAAATCTCAGAATGGGACACACATAACACATTCAGGTCTGGGGAAATCACATTAAATAGTTATTTCAGATTGTGCAGGAAGCTCCATTTAAAAAAAAAATCAGTAAATTCAACATGAGTATAAACAATTATGAGGCTATTCCAGGAGGTCAGTGAGGATGGAGGTTAAGAGGATTAAAGCTTTGTGATTGGAAAAGTTCAGAAGGGTAAAATGAATTAGCCATTTGTGGGGCTCATAGAGCATCTTAAAAACAAGGCTGTTTGCAGTATTATTGTGCACTCTGCTGTCAGTGCGGTCCTGGTCAGCCAAATCCACACGAGCTTCCCGCTTAAAGTGACTGACTAACCCTGATTAGGGACACTGATCTTACTTGGTCACCTCTTCCACTAGCACCAGAGAAGCATGTACACCACTTACTGCAAACAGCCACTGACCTTACTGCCAGTTTGACAGTCACAAACTTGGCTTTTTGGAAAGAAATCTTGCATTGATAGAGGAATCTGAGTTTAACTACCACTGAAATCTGGTCTCCCCAGTTAACTCTTGTGATGATCCAAGGGCAAAGGATGAAGAGAGTAAAGCTTTCTCAGACTCCACACTATATACCTACTGCTCACATCTCCAGTCTTTAACCAAAGGAAGAAATATCTACAGCTGACCAGCTTCCTCTGGGTAAAGTTTTTTTACATAAAGTTGACAAGTTGTGTTTATCTTTTGTGAATGATATTCTTTACTCATTTTCTCTTAGATTCTATTAGCTCATCATATAACATACTAGCCTTTTTAATATTTGATGGAGAGTTTTTAATTAAAAAATATTTTATTTGAGTTATAATATTGTTATGATCAGAAGTTTTAAAATGTCCATGTAGACTATCCTTTTTCCTGTGACATATTTTTAGCAGTCCAAGCTTACAATATACTAAGATTTGAAAAATACTTTATTTTAGTTTTACTGTGATTTGATTTATCTCAATATAATATACTTAATCTATCTGTTATTTATTTCAAAGATGTGACAGTGATTCTCAAATTGAGACAAGGGGTAGCTATCAGTACATTTGGGCATGAGTACGTACTTAAATGTAATTTGTGATGTCTCTTTATAATATATTAGCTCCTTATATATAATAAGACTAAAGTCAGTATTTTCTATTCTTTTCCATTCATTTGTTCTGTTTATGCATCAATACTTTCAGTAAGGGTTGTTGTAGTATGTTTAATATTTTCCTATGTATTCTGTATTAATTTTTCTGTTGCTAGATAATGTAATGCCACAGACTCAGCAGCTTAAAAAAAATAAACATTTATTATGTCACCATTTCTGTGGGTCAGGAGTCTGTGCGCAGATTCACTGGATCCCCTGCCCGAAGTCTCACAAGGCTGCAGTCAAGGTGTCAGCTGGGCTGCATTTCCATCTGGAGGCTTGACTGGGGAAGAACACATTTCTAGACTCATTCAAGGTTTTCAGAATTTATTTTCTTGCATTTGTGGGATGGAGGGCCCCAAGTCTTACTGGGCATCTGGTGGAGCCTGTCTTCAGGTCCTAGTGGTACCTACAGTTCCCTGGCAGGTGGCTCTCTCCATAGGCAGTCAACAGAGCAGGTGGCTTCTTCAAAGTGGAGAGCCTTTCTCTCCAATCTGCTAACTTGTCTTATAAAAGGCAGGAAAATCATTAAAGCGACACCCCATCACCTGTGCCATATTCTATTGATCAGGAGTAAGTGGCAGGTCCCATTCACACACAGACGGAGACACAAGCATCACACGAGGGGCAGAGGTCATGGGGGCCACTGCAGAATTCTTCCAGCCACAGAGTTGCTTTAAAATAAGTTTTAAGATTTTTTTCAAATATGTGTCTGCTTTTTTTATGAACTTAGTCTTCTAGTTATGATATATACCTGAACGCATTATATATTTTAACTTGGAAGAAAATGCTACTTCTAAAATATATAATGCTCTCAATCAGAAAATTAAATAGTGTGTGTGTGTATATATATAGACATATATTTAAATGATCATGTTATCTCTTTGAAGTATTACAATTATCTTCACATAGTGTATAAATATTCTGGTTGAGGGACTTTTTTGTTCAACAATATTTCTGGATGTTAATGGTCAGTGAGAGTAAGATTTTTATTCATGAAATTTTGTGGTTATTTATTGCTCCTGTATTGAAATACATCTAGAAACTGTATCTATATTGGATATAAACACCTTTCTGAAATATTTTTGTCCTGTCTAATTTATTTTTAATAAACTCATTGTGGATTTCTAGGAAAGTATTTTTTTAACATTTTTTGTTGATTTATGATTTTACAATTTTGTGTCAAATTCCAGTGTAGAGCACAATTTTTCAGTTATACATGAACATATATATATTCATTATCACATTTTTTTCTCTGTGAGCTACCATAAGATCTTGTATATATTTCCCTGTGCTATACAGTATAATCTTGTTGATCTATTCTACATTTTGAAATCCCAGTCTGTTGCTTCCCACCCCCCACCCCCTTGGCAACCACAATTTTGTATTCTATGTCTATGAGTCTGTTTCTGTTTTGTTTTGTTTGTTTCTTTTTTTTTTGAGAATCCATATATGAGCAATCTCATATGGTATTTTTCTTTCTCTTTCTGGTTTACTTCACTTAGAATGACATTCTCCAGGAGCATCCATGTTGCTGTAAATGGCATTATGTTGTCTGTTTTTATGGCTGAATAGTATTCCATTGTATAAATATACCACAGCTTCTTTATCCAGTCATCTGTTGATGGACATTTAGGCTGTTTCCATGTCTTGGCTATTGTAAATAATGCTGCTATGAACATTGGGGTGCAGGTGTCATTTTGAAGTAGGGTTCCTTCTGGATATATGCCCAGGAGCGGGATTCTCTAGGAAAGTATTTTTAATAGAAGAGTGTTAACACTCATTTTCCTTTGCATTTCCTTGTACCGAAAGCTCAGGCCACTGTGGATGGTTGTTCAGTTTGTGTACTGCCCAAAGGAATAAGGCAAAGGTGCAGCAGGAGCCCCACATCCATTCCTGCCCTGCCAGCCTAGCAGTGTCCCTGTTGTAGAGAGACACAGCTGTGGAAAGAGGAGCCTTTTGTTAAAATAAAGTGTTCCATCCCCTCAGGGAGGTGATTTTGTAATCTCTGCACTCAGAGATGGAGGTGCTTTTCTATAAACTGTCCCAGGTCTCTACATAAGATAATGCCTCTTCTGTTCTCTCTACTTACTCTGTGTAATATTGGGCAAGTTGTTTAACTTCTCTGTGCCTCGATTTCTTGGTCTGTAAAGTGGGGATATTAATGGTACCCACAACAGAGATAATTAATTGTGTAAACCAACAGTTTCTGGTTCTTAGTAAATGCTCAGTAAATTTTAGCTCCGGTTGTTTTCATTGTTATTATTGTTTGATTCTCCATAGAGTCTTCCATTTTTCTCAGGGACATTTAGGATTGTAGGAGCAGGAGTTTAATAAGAAGAGGAAAAGAAGAAGCAGAAGGAACAAAGCAGTGAGAAAAAGGAGGAAGGGACAAAGGGACAAAGGGAGAACAGGAGGGAGGGAAGGTGGGAGGAAAAAAAAGAAGGAAGAAAAAATATTTGACTTAAAATATCCAAGGGCAGGGAAGGGGAATTGGATGAAAGTAGTCAAAAGGTACAAACTTTCAGTTATAAGATGAATGAGTACTAGGCATGTAATGTGCAGCATGATTAATATAATTACCACTGTTGTACATTATTTATGAAAGTTATTAAGAGCAAATCCTAAGAGATCTCATCAGAAGGAATTTTTTTTTTTTGGTTTTCTTTTGTATCTATATAAGCTGATGGATGTTCACTAAACTTATTGTGGTAATCACTTCATGAGGTATGTGGATGGAGTCATTATGTTGGACAGACACCTTACACGTATGCAGTGCTATATGTCAATTATATGTCAATAAAACGGGAAGGAAAACCATGCCCAAGGGCATATGCAGATTTTTTGGAGCCTATATCTTATACGATACTGGGTCCTTGTTGGATAAAAGTAATTCAAGAATTATATATTTTGCAAAATTACAAAAACATATACCATGTGAACACATTTCTTGGGTTCCTCCCAGGGCCTTCAAGTGAATGACCCTGGAACTCAATTTTCATTAGCTTCAAGGAAGGTATGCATCCAAAGACAACCAAAATTGGATTTTGACGAAAGATAACCATCTTGAAAGAAAAACGAAAATCCTTTTAAAAGCGTTTACCTTGCATTAACAAATAAAGAACAAGCATGACTCGGATCATGGGATCTGCCCTACTGTGTGGCTCTTTCTAGAGGACTTCAGAACTAGGAGTTTGCTGCTCAAGAGGAAGAGGAGATCCTTTCTGACCACAGGATGATGGGGACATACCAATGAAGTCACGACCAAGTTTCTCACTGTTACCCCACAAGAAGACAGAAGGGTTTTTTAGAAACATCAGGAGAGTCAGCAGGTAGTCTGAGGACCTTGGAGATTGTGACTCATTTCACAGTAAGCAGGGGCGTAGGGGAGGCTGCAGGCCAGGAGTCTCCAGCAGACCTGGACCGAGGGGGTGGTGACATCTCTGAGGCAACATTTCAGGTTAGCTACAGCCTACATGTGGTGAACATATGACTCAGAGGTTCTTTCCCACCCTGCTGAGAAAACCAAAAGGCTTACAATTCCAGGGGACCAACCTGGGTCCTAATACCAGGCCCAAAGGCCAATGTGTGTAGGACGTGAGCTGACTTGGATAACAAAACTCAAATGTCAAAAATTAGAGAACATCAGAGTAGCATGTATAAAGTTTTTTATAAGCAAAATATGTTGAACCAAGAGTTCTATATGTAGAAAAACATAAGGAGAAATTGGCAAAACCAAAATTATTGTAAATGATTTTAACAAATCTCAGATTATATATACATAATGTCTAAGGTTATAAAGATATAAAAATATAACGTATATTTATAATTCTGTTCTATGATATTTTGTATTGTATATATTATGTACACATTAATTATAATTAATATATTAATATAACATATAATTAATATTTACAACACTTAATTGTTAGCCATATTATAGATCCACCTATCTATGTAGTTCCAAATTTTTCTCCGAAAACAGATTAACATAACACCCTCTGTTGCCAACAGAATATTTATAAGCATTGTTTCACATAAAAATCTCCCAAAGGAGTTTTCCTGGCTCCTCATTGTCAATATCTCTTTAATCCACTTCAGACAAGATTTCTTCTCCATCATTTAACTTTTGTTGCATCACTGGATATAGTTTATTACTTAGCTCCTTTCTTTTCTCTCATAACCATCTCTAAAAGAAAAAAAGTCATTCCCAGTGATTCTATTCCGGTCCATGGTTTTAAATACTATTTATGAGCTAGCCGCTCATTTTTATCTCTTGCCCTAGGCCCTCACCTGACCTCCAAGTATTTATTATTCCATTGTCACATCAATTTCTCTACTGAGACATATTTGATAGGCAAATCAAAATTAATGTATTGAAGACTGATCCCTTGATTCATTTATTCCCCAAAACTCTGCTCTTCCCAAGCCTTCACATTCTCAGTGAAAGAAACCACCACATCTCAAGCCAAACGCCAAGAAATAACTATAATTCCTCTCTTTCCCTCAGGCCCCACAAGTCAGACAGATAAAGACAAATACTGTATGATATCACTAACAGGTGGAATCTGAAAAAATGAACAAATGCATACAGCAAAGCAGAAACAGACTCACAAATGCAGAAAACAAGCTAGTGGTTACCAGTGGGGAGAAGGGATGGGGGAGAGGCAAGATACGGGTAAGAGATTAAGAAATTTAAACTACTATGTGTAAAAAGATAAGCAACAGGGATATATTGTGCACACAGGGAATTACAGCCATCACTTTGTAATAACTTTTAATGCAGTTTAATCTATAAAAATACTGAATGCTGTAAACCTAAAACTAATATAATAGTGTAAATCAGCTCTACTTGAAATTAATTAATTAAAACAATGCTTTGCTAAAAAAAAAATCAAGTTACAAATTATATGGTAAATCTGACCATTTCTTCCCATCTCTTTTGCTAGTTCAACCTTGATAAAGTCACTGCCATCACTGTGCTCTTAGACTCCAGCAATACCCTTGTCCTGGACCCCCTTCTCCCTTCATTCCTCCAGTGTGGTCTCTTCCCCACACAGAAATGGTTGCAACACCTGAGGCATGTTATGTTATGTTACGTCCCTTGCTTGGTCAACACCCTTGGGCTTTCAAATCCATTTCCCCTTGCACTGTCTGAGCCTTTCTCATCCTTTGTGAAGGCTCCTCCTATGTGTCAACTTGACTGGGCCCAGAGTGACCACAGTAAACATTATTTCTAGGGTTGTTCGTGAGGCTGTTTCTAGATGAGACTAGCATTTGAATCCATGGATTTGGTCAAGGAGATTGTCCCCTCCTGTGGGGGGCCATCACACAACCAATAGATCAAAAGGCTGGAAGGAGTAATTTGCCCCCTTTATTCCCTCTTGTCTCACTGTGTAAAGTGAGACATCTCATCTAATTTCTTCTTTCTCAGACTGGGATGCATATCTCTGGCTCCCAGACTGAGCCTTCAGACTCTGACAGAATTACATCACTGGCTTTCCGGATCTCCAGCTTGCAGCTGGCATGCCATGGGACTGCTCAGTCTCCTAACCCTGTGAGCCAGTTCTGTGGAGTCCACAGATATCTGACAGACTTCCACACCAAGGCCCCTCAAGCATCCAGTCACAGCCCTTTAATGATAACAAAGAACATTCCTTTCTCAATGTCTGCCTGCCTTAGCTGAGCGAACTACTCTAGGTGCTGATCAACTTCACAGTGACTGGACGCCTAGCCACCAGGACAGGTCACGACCCCCCCTACCAGAGTCACAAACCCCTACCCTTTCACGACCCCCTCTCTTCCCTGTTCCCTCAACATCAACCAATCAGAGAATGGTGCACAAGCTGATCATGCACCCTGTGACCCCTTTGTGCCCCATGTCATGTCGGCACAAGCAGTAAAAGGTCACCCTCCCTTATAAAAGACCACAGCAACCAACCCTCAGGCACAGAGACGCCTCTCGTCTGTGGTCTGCTGTTGCTTATAATGGCAGACTCAATAAATGCCTTTCTAACTTCCTCCTTTGTCTCTGTTAAATTCCTTTACCACCGCGTATCAGCCCACCAAAGCCCATGACAAGTTCCTCGTAATAAATGTCCTTTGATGATTGATAGAGATAGATAGATGATAGATAGATAGATAGACTCCAGAACCCTGACTAATATACTCTTTCTCTTTCATATAATGACAGTCTCCTTCTCCCTAACCCCATTTCCCTCACACTGATATTCTTGCTTTTCTGCAGATAACCCAGTTCCTGACTCAGACTTTTATATGTGCTGTTTCCTCTCAGGTATTCCCCCTCAAAAAACACTCCCATTGCTCATTCTATGCATGATTTAGTAACCTTTTCAAACCTCTTCTTCTTAGAGAGGTCTTCCCCTAACACCATGCCCACACTGGCCTTCCCTAACTCCCCCTCTAACTAGTCTCTTGTCCTTCTTTATTTTATTTTTCTTCACAGTGTTTATCACAACTTCAAACTACACTATTTTTTTTATTTGTACCTTTTATTGCCTGAAACCTCCCTAAAAAATATAATCTCTTTTCTGTATTTGAGCATTCAGAAACATTTGCATTACCCCTGTAATCTGAAACAATAAATTATTTTAATTAGAAACCACAATAATGTACCACATAGAAATTAATAAGAGGAGGAATGCTTCCAAACAAAACATATAACACTTTATCGTATCTTAGTAGAAGATTTAAAAGCTTTGCTGTTTCATTATTAAGTGAAAAACGTTAAAAATAAGTTAATTAATTAAACATTCAACTCAATTATCAAGAATTAGAACCACAAAACAGTAGTAAGAGAATTACATATTAAGAACTAATTAAGACAAAGAAAAAGTTAATCCATTATAATACTTTTTTAAAAAAAAGAAACAGTAGAAGTGAGAAATAAAACAAAGCATAGTTTCTTAGAAAAGGATAATAAAATAGATTAATCTCTGATAAATCTGCCCCCCCAAAGAAAAATGGGAGGACTCATGAATATTCAGCAATAATACGGAGAAAAGGACTAAGGGAAAGATTGGAACCTGAAAGTACAAACATATTTAAGAAATTTGTGATTCACTAACTAAATTACTAAAAGGCAAAATCTGGAAGAGGTAGGAAGCTTGAATAGAAAAATAATTTTTTTTCAGTTTCAAAGACCTTCACCCATAAAAATCACCGGAGATTATTAAAGCATGCATATGCAATAGACAGTCAAAGTCCAGGTGAACATAGCAGATTGAAGACAGCGTCACTCCTCTTGAAGTATCACTAAAATACAAGTGAAAATGAGACAGGCTGGGGTCTGGAACCTGGGACACTTTGCTGCTATGCTTGTACCTGGACAACCATCTCCTTGAGCAACAGAATACAAAGTAACTATAACGGACTGAAAATAACTGCATTCATGTGCAGCTGGGGCAAATTATGAGCAAAAAGATACAAAAAGACCAAAACCCAACTGCCACTTCCGAGGTATCAGGAACAAAATCAGGACGCTGCACATAATCCCTGCACACGGCACCATCAAAAAGAGAGGGCGCAGACCACCTAAACCACCTGCCAGGCTCGACCCTTGGGTCCACCCCTACCCTCATCCCATTTAAGGGATCAATTCACCCCAGAGTAAGTAAGGGAACCTGTTTCTTGTTTTTGTTCCCTCAGCACAAGTCCCAATACAGCCATGCCTGAATTTTGCATCTGGTCCCTTATCAATTTCTATTGATTAAAGTGTCCAAAAACCCAGGTTGGTAACAAAAGAATTTAAAAACATATATAAATCAAAACATACACAAATAATGAAAGAAAAGTTAACAGCAGACAAGAGAAGCCCACAAAACTTTAGAAAATGAAAAGACAATAGTAACTGAGTTAACTGTCAACTTTCTTGTCTCTGCTAAAGGTTTATAGTTGAGAGGAAGCCCACAAAAGCAAAAGATTTACTACAAGCAAACTCCAGGAAAGTCTCAGGAATCAGAGGTAACTGATCTCACTAAAGGCATTATGGAAAGTGGAGATGGGGACTGCTGAAAAACAGAGACACTGACTGAACATGAGCATAGAGATGTTAAGATCCCTAGGCTCCCTCCCTCACACCATGAAGGTGATACCAGAATGTTTACAATTTGTGTAGGCTCTGGACTACAGAAGACAAAGTGAGGCAGGTTACTGAAAACACGGAGATTTAAGTACAAGTCTATATATCAAACTGTGAGACCCTCTCCGTTCACCTCCCCATCATCAGGTCCCAGGAACACTGGTTACGAGAATGACTCACAGTACCAGCCCCCCAGAGATGGAAAGATTATACTTGGGAGAAACTAGCCAGCCCACCAGAGGAGGTCATTAAGAGGATGTGACCATCAACTGACCCCCAAGCTGGACCAGGGCAATGGGAGGCTCCTTACTCCCTCCCTTGCCCTTGGAATGCCCCCCTGTGGGAGCTTTTTTCAAAGGACACAGCCTTGAGAAAACAATGTGTTGTTGAGACCATCTGGGCAGTACAAGAGACTGAGCCCCGTTAAGGCCCCTATAAAAACATTTAAGTCTTTAGCAGCTGAAGCAGAGATCTATTCACCTTGAGGCTTCTGAAGACAAGCCTTGTAAGTACGTTCTGGCTTCTTAGACCTGCTATTAGTCTGAAGTGGTCTGACGCTTTCTTCAGTCTCTCCTTTCCCTCTGTGCAGGGGGCCAGTTAATGAACCAACACAGTCCTAGAAAATGACATAGAGAGACTGAAATTCCTCAGTAACAAGTTTGTTTCATCCTCTGTGAGGCCTACAAATGCAACTGTGATTCAGTATTTTCGTGCCTCACTCTTAAATATTAATGGGCAACCCTTGATAACCAGATAATTTGGAAAAGTTTCCATCATGAAAGACAGCGGCAAGAACAAAAACACAAAAATAAACCTGTAGAAGAATCAAAAGGTGTTCTGTGAAGGATTTGGAAATATATTTTTAAAAACTTAACTAACGCAAGAAAGACAAGAGAATACTAAATCTTTAAAATAATAAACAGACGCTATGAAAAAGAAGTATTTGGGAAAAAACTGAAAAAAGTAGATATGCAAATTTAATAAGATTGGAAGATAAAGTTGAAAGATTTTCATCTTCCAAAAAAAGATAAAATGGAAAAAGTTAGCCAATTATCATAGAAATGATATGAGAAATTCTCATACTACAGAAGTATATGACCTAGAGACTGACAATGCCAATCAAATGGTCAATAAAATGAGTGAAAAATGCCCACACACAAGAGTTACATCATTGTGAAGTTTCAGAACTCTAGAAATAAAGACACTAAAGGCTTCCAGAGAGAAAATTGCAGGGGAGGGAGCACTTTCAAAGAACTGAAGATCACAGTAGCATTAAATAACCTGGAAGCTGAAAGACAAGGCAACAGAATTCTGAGGTTAAATTATTCCAAGCTGTACAGAATAGGTCCAGCCAAGCTAGTAATTAAATGTGAGAGGAGAGTAAAAGGCATATTTTTATATTCCAGGTCTCAAAACATGTGCACGTTCTTAGAAGTTCTTAGAGGAACTGCCGCCCTCAAATAGGGGAGGAATGAAGAGAGAAGACACAGCGTTCACCAGGTTGATCTATCATAAGTGAAAGTTGAAGGGACTTCACAGGATGAAGGGGAGAAAGCGCCAGGATGCCAGCCGTGCGTCATTTATTCTAGAATAAAGCAGGAGGAGAGAGGTCCCCAAGCTGCTTGCCAATAGAAAAAAAAATTATAGACAGGTAGATAGATAACTTGATATATTTGACCTTAGTGAGAGAGGTTTACTCTTTTTTAAACAGTTTGGATGTAAATTAATGATAGATGTAAAAACAAGTGAGTAAATTAAAAAAAAAAAATCAAAGACTTCATTATCTCCAGGAAAAACAACAGGTTGTATGAGAAAGGCAATGTAGTGTACGGAACAGCTGCAACTCATATTCACTCTGTAAAATTAATGGAAAACATTAAGTGGAGATTTAATCAAAATGTATGGGAAAGAAGCATGAATGGTAGGGAGAGAGAGCCAGACGTGGCATTTGAGGTTAGAAAAGATCTCAGTCCTAAATTTCCATAATAAGAAGTCAAAAGAGAATGCCTACACTTGAAAAATCAGGAAATAAGAGTACGCCAGAGACTACCAGTCCCTTCCTCCGAATTTCCATCCCACACACATGCTTCTCCACAGCAGTAACAGAAAGCTATGAGGTACACAGCTGCCCAAAATAAAGACTATATTTGCCCACTTCTCTTGCTCCAAGGTACAGTCACAAAACTGAGTTCTGGCCAATAGATATATCAAGTGTTAGTTTTCCAGTGTCTTCCTTAAAACACAGATGATCTCAGTACCTCTTGATTATAAAAGAAATTTCCTTACCTGTCATATTGAAGCAACCATGGATTTTAGACCTCTAACTGTTGCTTCCTGATACTGGACTACTTAAGCCTCATACATCTTATTAGCCAGGGACCTTTGGACACATTTCCATGACACGGAATACTCCAAGGCAATAATTCGGTAATATTCTACTAAAACTTCAGTGTGCTTAAGACATCTTCCTTCTCCATTTTTGCCATCTCTAATTCTCTGGGAGAGACACTGTTGATTGATCATAAAAATGCCATTTTCAACCCCCATTCCCTTGCCATATCTCATTACACGTTGATGGTGGAAAGGTATATTTGTATTTTTTTCAAACTTTTTAAAGTTGGGAGCATCCATCAGACCCAACTATGAAATGTAACCAAAAATACGCTTGGTCAAGAGGGCTTCTGAGAAAGTTACATTTTCCTGAAGATAAAATCATCATCACCTTTCCTGCTTTTTGCCTTGAACACAGATGTTATGGCTGGAGCTGTGTTTCCCTCCCATTATATTGAGTTCCAGCCAAATCATTGCACATCCCACTTCAAATAGCATGGAAAACACGTGCATTTTTACTAAGAATGCTAATGATATACTGGATCCCTGAATAAATCTGGATCATCAAAGTATACTGACAATTTCGCTTTAAACAATTTTTAAATATTTAAATGTGTTTAGTCAGGTGGTAGGAACAGAGGACACAGGAAGAAAGAGCAGAAGGAATGGAGTAGATGGAGGTGAGAGAATAAAAAGGAACAGATGATTTCTGTGTACCTAAGACAGGATGTCTGGAATTTTATACTTTTCCTAGTCCTTCACTACCTCCCCAAAAGTAGGCCAACCTATAAAGGTAAACCAAAGTACTGGAGTACTTCATATGAATCCCAAGAATATCTAAAACTGCTTCTGTTTTAATGCTTATCTCACCCATTTTCCAGGCAATGCCATCAAATCAAAACTTGAGGAAATGTAAATATCCTCACAGCTGTCAAAGTGTTTATGTTTTGAAATGGATATTTTACACCCCATTCAAACACAAAGCATTGTCAGACAGTTTCCATGGTTACCTCTATTAACTCCAGCAGTCATAAAATATTTAGCAAGCTGCTTAAAACAATCAGTGCCATCAACCATTTAAAAAATTTTTTTTAGAAATGTTTATCTTGACTATACTAATCATCTCTGTTGTATGATGGCAATAATTCTGAAAACTCAGCAGATGTGTTAAATTCAGTGAACAATGTACAGATTCAATAAGAAAATGTATGTCTGAATTTATTTCACTTTTATATTTGGGACTCCAGTTTCTATATAGAATACTAAATACACATCTAGGTGCCTGTCAGAGTATTTTTTTAAAAACTCAGATCGACATAAATTACTCAAGGTCTTCACTGTGATGGCAGATTATAATTATTTTATTTTATAAGTAGGTTCAGACTTTGTATTTCAGGAACTAAATCCCTCAAAATAAAAATACATCTTAAAAACAACATCTTGTAACCTTACAATTTAAGTACAATAGTTTGCCAATAAACTAATTAACAAATAAATTAAGATGCAAAGTAATGATACATAAATTACTTTCTGTAAATCTTTTTTCCCAATGGTATAATTTTCTTTTCCAAATAGTATTTATAAACTTCTGACAAAATACTTGAGACCCTTTGCCACCCCTCCCCTAGTCTCTCCCACATAGGGCAACCACTTTTGACTATTTTAATCTTCCTTACTCACATTGATTTACCTTCCCCACAATAATTACATGACTGCACAAAAATTGTAATTATTTTGTTTGAGTCTGTGTTTACTTTTAAATTAACGTGCCTTTGAGGAGTACCATGGCTATGGCTCTTTTGTTGTTTGCTCATTGGTTTGTTTGGTCTCTCCTGCATGATACTGCCCTATGTTTCACTCTTCATATAAGTAAATCTGAAAGACTCTTTTTAAATGGAACATAATCTGGTTTCAAAATGGAGAAGGAAAAAAAGAGGGAGACTGCGAAATAGAGTAAGGACACTTCTCTTCTTCAAGAAAAATTTTGTAGGACAAATAAATGCTCCCCCCACCCCAAATCACCTTCTACTTAAAACCTAATATTTTACTTAGGTTTAAATTAGAATAGATATTTAAAATAAACTATAAGTGTCTTCTCATTTGTACATAGAATAGTCATTTTGATGAGATCAATAGTTTAGTATCATTCTTCTGCTTCTTGATACTTTTTCTAAGTCAAAAGTGACTGCGTGGGCCCAAAAACCTCTTAAATCATAAAATAGTCCCATAGACCCCATATTCATTTTGAAACGTAAGTCCATAATCTGAAGATTAGGCAGATTTTAAAACAAAATTTTTATGTACACAAATTTTAAACATTAGAAATATTACATTTTCTTCTCAAGTAGAGGTACTCTATAGTCTTAGTGAAAGAAAGATAGAAAGAAAAGAGAAAGAAAGAAAGAAAGAAAGAAAGAAAGAAAGAAAGAAAGAAAGAAAGAAAGAAAGAAAGGAAGAAGGAAGGAAGGAAGAAGGAAGGAAGAAGGAAGGAAGAAGGAAGGAAGAAAGGAAGGAAGGAAAGGGAAAAAGGAAAAAAGGAAAGGAAAGGAAAGGAGAAGAGAAGAGAAAAAAAGAAAATCTCGAGTCATTAATTAAATGCAAGATCATCACTTTAAGATACAATTTGGTCCTCCTCAAAAGGAATGCTTTTGTAACATCAATTCATTCTAGTTTAAAACATAACCAAAATTGAGGTGGGCTCCATAGCTCAGTGGTTAGAGCACTGGTCTTGTAAAACATAAGCAAAATTGGTCTTAAAAGATCATTTGTGGGAAAAATTTAACACCTCGGAAACCTACTTAAAAACATAATAGTGTTCCTCTTGGAAGACTTAGAAAGACAAGAGGTAAGATATTAATCATAATTTGGGATCACAGACTTTAACTGTCTCTCCTTCCTCCTTTCTCATCGATTCATTCTCTCTACCCTGCACTTCGTTCATCCTACCCAATAATTTACCACAATATACTCAAAAGAATGTTGACTTCTATTTCTTGGGCATTTTCTATGCATTCAAGTAAACCTGGCATATTTCAAATGATTTACCTTTTGTTTTTATAAACCTTTCCTTCACCTTCATAAAACAATTTCTCATGGCTATTCGTACTTGTACAGTCTTAGGTACGGCTAACCAGCTGCCATTCAGAGATCATAGAAATTGTTACAGAATCATCTATGTTACAAAATTATCTCACTGTTATCTAGTTGAGGAAGTCTATAAAACAAAACAGCCAAAATGACTTTGCAATTATTAAAATGTTATGCCTTATCAACACTATAAAAATTGTAAATAATGAAATACTTGATTCTAAAAAGATATTTTTCTATTTTATATATTATAATAATTCCTAGACAGCTCTTTTTTTTCTGTGAAATATTATTTAGGGATAATCTATCTTTTAACTTAAAGAAAATGTGTAATTTGAAGCTAAAATATCTGATTATATTTGTTTCAATTGACCAAAATAAGTAACTCCAAAAAATTTTTAAGTGTCATTTAAAATGATAAAGCCTAGGTTTTCTGGCAAGCAAAGACATCCAGCCACAGTGACAAAGCATGTTCATTCATTAAGATTGTGGTGAGGAATTCTAATTCAGTATGATTAAGCCTGACTTATGGTATTTAGGACTATAAGGAAGAGATGGTTGAGATGGTAAATGAATACTTGAATTAAAATTTTACTAAGGAAATACATAACCTGACTACTATTTTGTGTAAATAAGTTGTATTAATGGCTTTTACAGATGAGGAAATAGTGCAAAGTGTCAAAGTGTAAAAATTGTATTTGAACATGTGACACCCCTTCTCACCAAGAGAAAGATAAAACTTTCCACAATATTTTTTAAATTAAAGTATAATTTATTTACAATATTATGTTAGTTTCAGGCAGTCAGCAAAGTGCTTCAGTCATACATTTTTTCAGTTATTTTCATTACATGTTATTACAAGATATTGAATATAATTCCCTGTGCTATGTAGTAAATCCTTGTTGCTTATCTGTTGCATGTATAGTAGTTTATATCTATTAATCCCATATTCCTAATTTATCCCCCTGCCTTTCCCCTTTCATAGCCATAAATTTGTTTTCTATGTCTGTGGGTCTATTTCTGGTTTGTACACAGATTCATTTATAATAGTTTTTAGATTTCACACAAGTGATGTCATATATTTGTCTTTCTCTGCCTGACTCACTTCACTTAGTATGATAATCTCTAAGTCTATCCATGTTGCTGCAAATGGCAAAATTTCATTCTTTTTTATGACTGAGTAACATTCCATTGTATATACATACCACATCTTCTTAAACCAACTGTCTATTGATGGGCACTTGGGCTGTTTCCATGTCTTAGCTCTTGCAAATAGTGCTGCTGTAATTAATCTATAAGTCAAAACATGGACATGCCTTGACATGCACATATTCTTGCTGTTACTGTCATTTCTAATCCAAAAAATTCTTTTTCATGAAAAAATATTTATTTTCATTTATTGAAATGTATATTTGTGTATTAATTTTTCTCTCACTTACGAGCTACATCTATTCACCTTTGAAAACGTACATAAATATTAGACACGTATCATGCTCATTGTTGAATAACAGTATGTTTATGTGTATTTTTTCTACAATTTTACTCATATTAACTTTATCTTTAGATCAAGATTTCTCAGCCTTGACACTATTTACATTTTGGTTCTGCTTTGTTGGCCTCTACCTGGTTGGCCTTTCCTGGCCTCTACCCTCCAGATAACAGTGAGAATTCCACCCATGTTGTGACAACAATAAATATCTCTAGACATTGCCAAATGTCACCTGGGAGGTAAAGTTATCCTCAGTTGAAATCCACTGGTTTCAATCAATGACTCTAAATTTTAACCTCTGATAAGAAAAGGTAGTCATCAGAATCCTAAAAACTAGAGTGTCTGTAATTCAGAGTACCTCAAGTATGTAAGAAATACAGCTACCCAATCACATTTAATTATCCATATGCACTTCTTGTGTCTATACAATATCAATAATGCACTGAAATATAATAGGAATAATAATACACTTACTTCAAAAGCATTTCCCAACTGTAGGAAAACTTCTCAAACTAACATTTCGAAAAGTACTTTGAAAGAATAAAAGATGTTTGAAAAGCTACACCTACTGTGTACAACTTTGTCCCCACAAAAACCAGCAACAAGAAGAATAAACAAAAATCACTAACAGTTCTGCAACCAAGGATTTCTGCTATAAAATTGGACAAGTTTCCTGCTCACACATCTGTTAGAGGTGGCATTTTTCAGTGCTCAGTAAGTGACTTTCTAATTCTTTATAGCTTATAAATTTAAAAACCGCAGTGAACTTGTCCTACAACAGATCTAGATGTCCTCTAGAGGACATGTCCATCTACATGTTTTTATTTATACTAGAACTTCTTTTCCTTCATAGAAAGGGGGAAAAATACAAAAACAAAGTTCCTTTTTTTTTCCAATTAATTGGTTCCTAACTTTTATATTCCAATTAACTGGTTCTCCTCCTTCAAGCACAAATTATTTCTTGTACAGTTATTCCTAATGTCAATTTTCTGAGCTAGTGTTCTAATATTATCTTCTCCAGAGTTTCAATTAGTCTTCTGTGAAAACAATATGATCTTCATGTTCATTCTTGAAATTATTGTCCTGGAACAAACTGACAATACCTAGTATGAACTCTGAAAACAAAAAATAAGAAAACATGTCCTTTCAATAAAATGTTTTTCTTAAAATCAAAATGATTACTTTGTTACTACTAGCATGAAAGAGAATAAAGACAACTCATTTGATACAGTATTTTTAAAATTTATCTGGAAGATTAGATGAAAACTGAAGCAAGTACTCTGCTCTACCTATGTTAAAAGTAGCTCTTCTCAGATAACTACCCACCAACAAGAAAAGGAGAAAAATAATACAAGTTGGGTAAATTTAAGAAAAGCAAATAAACAAAAACATAATTTTGAAAGTATCAAAGAAAACCAAAGTAGACAAGGAGTCAAAAATGCTGCAGGGAAGGAAAACTCATAGAGATGAGCCCAATAGTTTCTGCTGTTTTTTTCCCTCAAGAAATGTGATTCATAAGCTACATAAGGCAAGAGGCTAAGAAGCCAAACAAAATATAAAATTCAACAAGATAAAGTCTAAAGAGTTTTCTACAGTCTCACAGTGCTTGGGAGATTAAATATCGTAATTTGGAGACTGCCAAAAAAGAAAAAAAACCCAAGTAAACATTTCATGTTTTCAATTGAAAACCTTGAAGAACTACACTTAAGGAAAAAAAAGACAAAGAAGATCAGTCCTAGGCAAGACTGAATTCAGTCCTAAATTCTCCAACTATGACTGCAAAATGGTGATCTGTCCCTACTCTCTCTGCCAGAAAAGAATTTAATCTTCTCCTCAAAAGATGTCATTATCCAGAATCTTTACAATGTTTCACACTCAACGTCTGGTTTACAAACAAACATTACTAGACTTGCCAGGAGACTAAACCAAATGATTAAAAATCAAGAGAGAGAAAAAGGAGGGAAAAAAGAAAGAAATGTACCTACAAGCAATCCAGATAGTGTAGTTTTCAGACATGGGTTTCAAATAAATGTTTTCAGTATATTCAAGAAAATAGATGACAATATGCAGACTTTCACTAAAGAACTGGAATTTATTAAAAAAAGAAAAAAGAAAAAAATGTAATTCTAGAAAGGAAAATACAACAACAACAAAAAATAACCTAGTAGGGAGATTTAATAATAGATTAGATACATAACAGCACTAGAGAAATGGAAAATAGATCAATAGAAAATACAGACTAAAGCTTGTAGAAATGAAAAGACAAAAAACAGAATAGTTTCAGAATTTATATGCCATTGATGATAGGTCTAACACATGCATTTAAAGTACCAGAGAGTGAAAAAGAAAGGATGGGGGCAGAATCAATATCTGGGACACTCACTGTGAAATTTTTCCAAAACTAGTGGAAGACCACAGATTCACTGTATTTTTTTAGCCTGACAAATTTGTACTAATAAACAGCAAATTAAGTACATTACAGGAAAAAATTCCAAAAATCAAAGATAAACAAGAAAATTTAAAAGCAGCTAGAGTGATGAGAGAATATCTTCTTCAAACAGTGAAATAAGACTCTCAGTCGACTTTATTTCAAAGAAAAAGAACAAAGAGAAGAAGAGGGGAGGGGCAAGGCAGAAAACACTGGAGTGACACCTTTAATGTACTTAAAGAAAGCACTTGCAACTTAAAGTTATCTAACAAGTTAAAATATCTTCTAAAAATAAAGATAAAATAAAGGTGTTTCAAATAAAGAAAAGCCAAGAGAATTTGTCACCAGAAGAACTAAGCTGGAAAGAAATACTAAAAGGAATTCTTCCTAAAATAGAAAAGTGATCTCAGATTAAGGTGTGGGAATGGGGTAGGAATGAAGATTATGAGGAAAATTAAATATATGGGTAAACTGAAATGAATATTGACCTAAATAGTAAATAAATGTTTGATGGGTGAGAAAAAATATAAGTAGGATTAAATTAAGTGATGGAAAAAAGAACAAAAGGCAAAGAAAATTAAATGGCATTAAACTGTTCTAAGATTATTTCAATTTTCTGAAAGTGGAGAAGCACTAATTTATCACAGACTCTAGTAAGTCAAGGTTATCTGTAATAATTACAAGGGAAGTAAATGATGGAGTGCATTGCTCACCAAGTAAATGTACAGAAAAGAAAGCATGAAATAGGGAAACAAACAAACAAACAAACAAAACACAATAATGGATAGTTCAAATAGAAAACTGAGAGTTAAATGGCAGATTTCAACCCAAATATATCAAAATTACATTAAATAATAAACAGAACAGATGCCATAATTAAAACAAAGATTATCAGACAGTAAAAAGTTTTATCTATATAAGTTTATTGAAAATGTGAACAGAAGACTTTTTGCTTTGAAGCAAGTTTTAGCAATTGTGAATGGGACGTTGTGTTCCTAAAAAGATGAATAAAGGTTGTTTAGTAAAGAAATACAGATTCCCCAAATAAGCTTTCAGGAACATTTTGGCACAAGCCCATTCTTTCTCAATTGCTACTGTTGGCTAACGTCAACTCAGTTTTGCCTCCTGTGCGTCTTTCATACACCAAGCTAACTGCCTGATGGTTTCTGCTTTTCTTTCCAGACTTTCAGCTGCAGGGCCACTCAGCAGGGTCTTAGTTGCAGGGATACGTTTGACTTGTCAACACTGCGCATTCAAGTATACTTTAAAAATAAACCCCAGCATTTCTGAAGACTAACTCTTACTGGACAAATGCTTCAGGAAGCACTTTTTAAGATGAAAAAAAAAAAATACAACGTTTATAGTAAGGAAAGCAATTACTATATAAAACATCTGAGAAACACCAGTACAGTGAAATTCACCTCCAGGTTTCTATAGTCAGTTTCAAAAGCTACAGTAAGCATAATTTAAACATATATATATATATTTTATATATATATATATAATATAATTTAAAATATATATATATAAAACTAAGAGGACATCAAGCAACACGCTTAGACATAAACGTAAATAGATTCAAATGAAGATGGCATTTAAAAATAAAAAAGAACCGGGAGAACCTGAGAGCTGAAATAGGACTTTACACCAACCCATTACATTAGCCCTGAGTTGACATTTTACAAAACAAAGAAATGAATCATGTGCATTTCAAATCTGTAAGCAGTGAGACAAGTTTCTCCAGTTCATAAAAGTAGTCTATGCTGAGAAAACTCCAAAAGCTTAAGGTAATATGTCAAACATGGATGCTTTTTAAATCTATGTGACAATAAGTATGCACACCAAAATCCTAATGTATAAAGATAAGTTCTTCTCTTAGCCTTCACCTTATATATCATTTAAGAATATTCATGGACAAATTATGATTTTAGAGTCATTAAGTGATTATATGAGCACTGTCTTATTAAAGAAAAAGATTAGTAAATTGATTTCCTTAATATCTAGACACTTGAAAATTTAATAAGTAAACTTTAAAATTAGTAAAAATTATATTAATTTACCATAAATATATAGGTAAGAATATTTAACCATTATTTTGCAAATTTTTAAAGAAAACATTAAGAATGTTATCTAAAATGTATTTTTCAGTAATAAAAGGTTTTTCATTTCACTGAAGTACAGGGGCAACAAAATTTCACAGGCTAGAAGAATATTAACATCAAGAAGGAACCATTTCTTCATGTGATTAAATGTCAGTAACATGAGAAAAGAGACAAAGATAACCTAGTTCAATGGACAAAAATGGAAAGTTACAATTTCAGATAGAGCAAAGTTCTTACATCAGTTGTTGAAACCTAGCACTGGTGCTCAAAAGATACTTTTATATCCAAAAGATACGAGATGTAAACCAAGGGAAAATTAAGTCACAAAACACAAAAGCGTATGTTAGTTGAAAATATAAAAGTAAGAGCTTAAAGATTTTTAGGTAAATATTTTCCAGTTTGCTGAGAATCAAGTCTCCCATGAGTTAATACTTCTGCATTCTCTATAGTATAAAAAGATGGAAATAAATGGGGGAATATATCTAGGAAAATCAGTAATACTATGAATTATTATTGCACAATGTTCAATTAAATGCTAAGATAAGAAAATCATAATGGTTACGTATCTTTAGTTTTCACTAGCTAAACATTAGCTTATAACAGGGAGTGAAACATTTAAGACAAGAAGAGAAGGAGGTTAAAATTGTCTTCTTCTTGGCTCCTTCATTTCACACTTGCTGTAATTATAGGAAAATGAGACTAGTGGTGCCTTCTGCCTGGAAATACTATTTCCTTCCAGAAACTTCACCCAGAACTATGGTAAGAGCTGAAGAGATGGAGAACAGGGAGATTTAATGAGAAAGGTCACTCTTTTTCCCTGATTCAGAGTGATGGAGTGAAAATGGTCAGTTAGCATCCAGACAGAATTTAGGGAAAAGAATTGCCTGGAGCAGGTTGCTCAGTCTTGCCTTTAACTGAAATCTCAGTTCCCAAATGTGCCTATAAGATCCCTTGACCAAGACGGCCTTAACTTTCCCCTCAGCTTGACTAAATTTACACAGGATTTTTCCTGACTATAGGCCTCTAAGCCCCCCTTTCACAGAGCATTTACTTCAGAACACTTGCAACTATAAATTCTTTCCCTACCCCTTTGAGACACAAAGATTCTACAACCCGTGGAGGTCTTTCTCAAGCACCTGGAAGCCATCCCTTTGAAATGTAATTATCCAAAAATATAAGGCCCTATCTATCAGCCTCTGCAGGAGGGCAGGAGTCCAACTTTGATAAGCAGCAATTAGCAAACACAGACAGCCTAATCACATTGACCAACCTCCCCCTGTCTGTTGTCTGGTACTTTCCCACTAGCTCACGGCAGGACTCAAAATCTCTCCCACCTTTTTTTCTCAACTGGCTTAAGTTCCATTCTCTCTCCCCTATTGCAGTAGTCTTGAATAAAGTCTTCTTTTACCTATTTAATATGTCTGGTGCATTTTTCTTTGACACCACGGTCCCACTCAATCACAAGGGTAAGAGAAATGCATATCTATTGCTCAACACATAAGCACGTTAAAGTCCCAAAAATGTGGGTAGAAATTATGAAACATTTCATTTCTGACATGAGTAACAACAGTCAATATACTATCACCCAGGGTCCTACTATGTTTCAAATCTTCCTTCTTATTGTCACAAGTATATATAGCTTTAGTCACCCCAGGCTTTCCTTCCTATTTAAAAGTCATAATTTTATTTTTATTGAGATATGATTGACGTACAAAAAGCTGTACATATTTAGTGTGTAAATCCTATAACTAAGTAGGACCCAATGAGGTGGAAGCATGCCCCATGTCCTCTGTCTGCCCATGATGAGTTTGAAGATAACTATGGGTCCATGAAACCATCACCATATACAATGCAATAAATTTAGCACCACCTCTAAAAGTTCCCTTCCTCTTTTTTTTTTTTTTTTTTTTGATAAGAACACAGATGCTTGTATTTGTGGAACTTACATTTTAGAGAGAGCAGATAAACAGTAGGCACAATTAAATAAATTACGTAGCATGTTAGATGGTAATAAGTGATACAGGGAAAAATAGGTTCGGGTTAGGAGGACGAGGGAAGCAGAAGGAGAGAACGGGCTGCCAGTTTCAGCTGGGTGACTAGGGCAGGCTTTACTGAAAGGGTGACATCTGAACAAAGACTTGAATGAGGCGTTAGCATGAGGACCTCCGAGAGAAGGGGTTTCAGGAAAAGTAAGAATCAATGCAAAGGAGAGAATATATTTGGCACTTCTGAAGGACAGCAGGGAGACCATGTGGCTGGAATAGAACGAACGCTGGAATTATTACTAAGAGATGAAGTTTGAAGAATTGGAGGGAGGAGGAAAAATGCCACCTTGTGGAATATTGAAGAAACTCTGGCTTTTACCATTGAGGATTTGGAGCAGAGGACAGACACAATACCATTTCCTTTTTAAAAGGACCACTCTGGCTACTATGTTAAGAATACACTGTGGGAGATAAAAGATAGAGGCCAAGACAAGTTAGGAGGCTGAGAAAATGAACCAGGAGAGAGATGATGGTGGCTCTGACCAGATGTGTGCCAGTGGAGATAGAGAAAATTGATTGGACTGAATTCTGGACATACTCTATTTTTAAGGTTCTCTCAGAAGGATTCATTTTGAATTAAATATAAGATATGAAAGATGAAAAGAGTACTAAACAATTTATATGTGAATCTCCATCAGATTAATAAACTTTCTACAGCAGATTACAATGCAGTGGCACATATTGGAGTTTCCTACCTCTGTCTCCACCCTCCAAAAGCCAGATCAGCAAATGACAAAATATTGAGAATTCTATTACCCCCAAAATAGTGAGGTAAACAAACTGAAAAGATGTCTTCTTTTCCTTCTTCTTACAAAGAGCATTTGTAGGTGACTACTGAGAATAATAATAGAAACAGAAAATAAAAAGGGGGCTGACATCTTAAAAAAATTGAAGGTTTTAATAATATTCAAGTGAAACCTGGGCTGGGTGGGGGACCTTGGTATACGCATCCATGGGAGTAGGAAATGTTCGCTTCCAATTCATTTAGGGTACAGAAAATATAAAATGAAGCATGGCGCTGCTGATACATAAAGTTGATTCTCATCATTCAAGGATTCTGTGTTTTTTAATTAGTCTGTTCATTAAAATTGATTTGTAACCCCAAAATCAATACTTGTGATGTCTTCACAGTGATTCATGAGTACATGGGGTGTGGCATCGAAAAATGTGAGTCTTGCAACGCACAGGACTCCAGCTGAGGCTGGATGGAGGCAGCCTTCTGCCTTCTCCCTCAGCTTTTGTTCTGTAAGCAAGTGTCCTTTTCAGGGTCTATTTAGTGCCATTTTTTTCACACTGTTGTGCTTTTACATGTGATGTCACCATGTAAAATGGTCACCGAGTTTCTCGCTGAAGTGCTTGCTGCCTAGTGTCCGTGGGAATGGGAGGGCTGGCGTGCGCCTTCTGGAGAAAATTTCTGTGTTAGATAAGCTTCTTTCGGGCATGAGTTACAGGGCTGCTGGCTGTGAATTCAATGTTAATGGATCAGCAATATATATTAAATAAAATGTCTCTGAACAGAACCACACATAAAACAAGGACAGGTATTGATCAGGACATGTGAGCCTATGGGCTCACCAGGGGCTTAAACTTTATTTTCCCTGGAAGCCACGGTCGGCATTGGCAGCAGTTTTATAGACCGTAATTACCGCAGGTAACAAAAATTGACATCTGTTTAGTATTTATGGAATATACTTGCCTTTGTGTCGAACTGTGGGTGTGTAGGGAAGGTGTCTTGACTACACTCTGGGCTTACTCTCAGCATTAGAGGAAAAGGAAGGTGCTTGGCAAGGAACACTGAACCCTACTCTCTGTTTTGCTCCTGAGCTGAGGTAGGAGCTACTTGTGGTGGAGAAGCCACGTTGTAAGACATGTGCAACCTTCCCACCAAGAAAAACTAGGACCTGCTAAGAGCATAGCTGCCCTGGCCTGAAGGGGAACTCATGACTCAGGAGGTTATTAATAAGCTGAGAGAATAACTACAAACCCTCCTAGCAATGACTCCTCAGAGACCTTGAGGTGTTGCAATAAGGGCCATATTACAACACACAAGCCCGTCACACTGGGCCTGAGGAGAGACAACCAAGAGTCAGCAACTGTCCCCGCCCTTTACAGGCTCACTTCACTTCAAGTCAGACAAGAGCTTCAGAGCTAACGTTGCTCTAACCACCGTTTTGCAGAATCATGAAGCCCCAGTGATGACCAACGGCTGGACTCTTTTCAAGGAGGACTAAAAGTCTGGAATGGCCAACCAAAGAGCTGTGGATACTGACAAACTGAATGCAGCCTAATCACGTGGCCGAGGCGGTGACAGAAGATAGCTTCGTCCTCCCGGAGACTGAAGAACAAAACGCACCATTAACAATGCCCGGGGTGCGTGCTTCATGTCACCTGCATTTTTCTAAGGTGCACCTGAAATGGTTTCTGAAAAGAGTTTCTCATAATTTTATGGTTAAAGCAATCAGTTCCTTCTAAATATGTCACTGTAATCCTTAAAAAGGAAAAAAAAAAAAAAGTTTATGGCCCTGAATTACATTGTGCATCCATATTAAAGGCAGCAAGGAACTTACGGTCCTGGGACCAAAATTTCAGCTGTGCCTTTGTTTTCTTATGAAACACTGGGTTTTTGAAGGCAGAGAATACATAACTGCCTAAGCGCTACATTACACTTTCATTGTGTCAACTTTGTGATACTCAACTATTCTGCTTACTCTCCACTCCCAGTCTAATTTCATAACCAATTAGTTCATATAGAACATGTCTTTCTGCCCAAAGGTAGAAAATGTTAGTTTTTTAAATTGAACACAGAAGGTGTAAAACTTGATAAATATTCAGTCTACTACTACAGTATGTTAAAGTACAAATACTTCATGCATAAATATTAAATACCAGTAAGAAGAGTGTTTCAGAAATCCTAATGGAAACATTTTTGTGGTTTATAGTTTTTGCATCAGCTTGTGCTCAGGTGGAGCTGGCAATGTTATTGATATTTGTATCAACTAATCAATGTGTTTATTCTACTTTTGAGCATTCTCAGCATTAAGACAAGCACTTGGTAGGAAGCCATGATTTCTCTGCTCAGGAAGTTTACAATCCTGGTGAGACATAACGAATAAACAAGAAACAGAAGCACGTAGATGACCTTGCATAATAACTATGAGCAGCAATCAACAGAGAGCTGAAGTGGGGTGAAAATAGGCTTCAGAAACCTCTAGAAATACTTTCTTAATAATAAAAAATAATTTAAAGGAATACTAATGAAAGAAACACAGGGGCAGTTGATCCTTTGGATAATGGAGGCCAAGTTACCAGGTAGGAATCAGCCTTGAGAGATGGGCTTCCCATTTGACGGAATAAGGAAAAATCAAATTAAACTGAGATTATGGGGGGAGCTGATGGAGGTTCTCGACAGATACAGGGCTTAGACTTATTTGGCAAGAAAGAGGAAGCCATCGATGTGTTTGTCCATCTCCAGTTCATCTTTGACATGAATGTTATCCAAACGTAAGTATGGTTATAAAATAATTTAAGAATCTACTTCTAGCACGTTTTCCAGACCTCGCACCTCACCAGTCTCATTTCTGGTCATTCCACTGTATCTACATCACACACACACACACACACACACACACACACACACACACACACACAGCAGCCATACGCAGGCTGCTGCCCTAATACGCCCCATTTCACGCCACTCCAGCAGTAATACGTTCCCTTTTACATCTCTGTGCTTTTCCTGATCTGGCACTGTAATCCCACTAGGTTTTTACTTTAACAAGTAGTTCTCAGTTCTTGAAAACTCCACTTAAATTCCCAAATGTGTGATTTTTATTCTAAATCAGAATTAAAAGCAAAAACTTTTTGTTCATGTCAAAGTTCAGAAAACTAGGGCCTACGGGCTAATCTAGCGCATTGTCTGTTTAAAAAAAAAAAAAGGTTCTTTTTGGAACACAGCCTTGCTCACTTGTTTATTTACTATGGCTGTTTCTGTTCCATAATATAGAGCTGAGTAGGTGTCACAGGGATTGCATGGTCCAAAAAAACCTAAAATATTTACTATATGGGTATTTAAAGTAAAAGAATGCCCGCCCTGGTTTGTGGTTTATGTCTGTGTTGTAAAACTCACCATGCTGTTTCACAAATATTTATTTATGTATGCTTATCACACATAAATTAAGTCAGCAACTGTTCCACAAATCCCTGTTTAAGCTAAATCCTGCCTCGTTCTTTAAACTTACTGATTTACCTGCATCCCCTCCAATCTCTACTGCCCTGTATTCAGTTACTTTTAGACTCTGAAAGCATTTTTAACTGAACACCCTTACACAAGTCCCCTCTGTCCAGAAGGATGTTCATTCTGCCATTCACAAGACAGGCTCCTTGTCACCCTTCCGGTTTCATCTTAATTATTATAGCCTTTAAAAGGCCTCCTCCCTGACCATCGTATGTGGGCCCTCACCCCCTCCTCCACTCCTGTCATCATTATTCTCTATCAGAATACCTGATTCACCTAATTCTTACCACTTAACAGAAGTGATACTATCTGTTTACATTTTTCCTTGCTTCTTGTCTCAGTACTTTGTGACACTGTAATTTCCACGGGACTGAGCAATATATTGGCTTTTTCACCCCTGTATCCTCAAGTGACCTAATAATTCCACCTCAGACACTAGCATAGTTTCTGGTTCTGACACAGATAAACCTCTAAGTAGGCTAAGCAAGAAACAAAAAGACACAAATTAACAATTCAGAAATGAAAGAGAGGATGCAACTTCAAATCTCACAGACATTAAAAGAATAGTAAGCGAATATTACACTTACACCTAAATGTGATAACATAGATTTCAGAGACAAAGTATTTGAAAATCACAAATTAGCAAACCTGACAAAGAAGAAATAGAAATGTTGAATAAGCTTTTATCAATTAAAGAAACTGAAATTATAATTAAATTTTATGCTAAAAGAAAATTCCATGCACAGATGTCTTCACCAGTGAATTCTACCAAACACTTAATAAATAATAAAAATTTCAAAGCTATTAAAATAAATTTTATCTCTAAAATAAACTGTATCATATATTAATTTTAAATTACTGTAGCATGTTAAATGTGTATTTGCCTGAGTCAGTGAACTTTTTTTATGTAGACCTTATTATTTTATAGTAGTTTTAGATTCAGAGCAACATTGACAGGAAAGTACAGAGATTTTTCACGTAACCCCTTCCCCTACACATGCACAGCCTCCCCCATGAACAACATCCCCCACCACAATTGTACATTTATTAAAATTAATGAATCTACATTGACACATTATACCATTCAAAGTCCATGATTTACATTAGGGTTCACTCTTGGTACACAGTCCATGAGTTTGGACAAATGTAAAATGTATTCATCATTACAGTATCATACAGAGAAACTTCACTGCCCTAAACTTCCTCTGAGCTCTGTTATTCCTCCCTCCCCACTGCCCCAGCTTGACAGTGAATGATCTCTTTTCTGCTTCCAAAGTTTTGCATTTTCTAGAATGTCGTGTAGTTGGAATCACACAGTATGTTGCCTTTTCAGATTGGCTTCTTTTTACTCATCATATGCAATTAAGTTTCTTCCATGTCTTTTCATGGCCTGATGGTTTGTTTCTTTTTAACCTGAATAACATTCCATTGTCTTGATGTATTACAGTTTATTTATTCCTTCATCTAGAGAGAGACATCTTGGTTGCTTCCAAGTTTTAGCAATTATAAATAAAGCTGCTATAAATATCCATGTGGAAGATTTTGTGGAGGCATAAATGTTTCAACTTCTTTGGGTAAATGCCAACGAGCACAATTGCTGGATGATATGATTTAAGAGTATGTTGACTCCTGAAAGAAACCACCAAACTATATTCCACAATGTCTTTACCATTTTGCATTCCCACTGTCAATGAATGAGAGTTCCTGTTTTCCACATCCTCAACATATTTGGTGTTGTCAGTATTCTGGACTTTGGTCATCCTGACAGGTGTGTAGTGGCATCTCTTTTTTGTTTTAATTTGCATTTCCCTGGTGACATAACACAGACTATCTTTTCAGATGCTAATTTGCCATCGGTATATCTTCTTTGGTGAAGTGTCTGTTAAGATCTTTGGTGTATTTTTTTTAATCAGTTTGCCTTCTTATTGCTGAGTTTTAAGAGTTCTTTATATATTTCGGATAACAGTCCTTTATCAGATGTGTCTTATGCAAATATTTTCTCCCAGTCTCTTGATGTATCTCAACTCCTTCTCATTCTCTTGATGTTATCTTTCTCAGAAGTTTTTAATTTTAATAAACTCTACTTTATCAAATATTTCTTTCATGGATCATATCTTTGGTGTTGTATCTAAATTGGTGAAATTTTTATACTTTCTCAAAATGTGTTTAAAATAGGAAAATAAATCCACACTGAGATGGAAACGTTGGACAGTGAGCTAGACATTCACCAAAGAAGTGAAGAAATCTGCAAAGTGAATATAGCATAAAGCAATCGCCAACCTTGTCCCTGTCGTTGAACGCCAGAACGGGAGCATAAGCTTGGGGTGAACGGCTCACTCACTCAGAGCTGGCAGCTGAGAGCCAGCAGCCAGCCACCCTGCTCACAGCCAGGGGAATAATCGTTTTCAGGGCCAGGGGACGCTCACTATACTGTAACTGAAGTAATTCTGCTCGGTGTATTGTTTGATTTGCCTCATTCTTTAAAGTAATAAATTTCCAACTGTCATAAGTTCTAGTCCAGAAAATGGCAGTTAAAAGAAAAAATTAGGGCAAATACTTGAAAACTATTAATAAATCTGCCTTTTAGAAATTATAAGCATCAAAATCACTGAAAATAGCAAAAATTGAGTAATATGTTTGTAGAAACACAATTATTTATTATAAGTAAAGTAATTCGGTCAAAAGGATTTTTCTGTCAAGTGTCTTACATTGTTATATTTTTCAGCAACCTTGGAGGTCTAACATGTCACCACATTGCTCTTACGTCACCTTGTTACTCTGCAAACAATGGCAGTTAAACTAAGAAGTGAATGGTAGGTGGTCCAAGCTGAGGGTTTTAGAGGATACACAGCCTCTGGCTCAGACAACAGCCTTAGAAGCATAACCCTATAGGACCTCCTGTAGGAGAGGGTTACTTCTAAATAAAAATCTATTTCTATACTGAAGAGCTAATTTATCTGAAATATCTATGTATTAAGAAATATTTCTAGGAGAGTAATCATTTGGAATTAACTATTCAGTGTTATTTATTACACTTTTCATTGTGACATTTTCTTATTTAAACTAAGGAAAAATATATTGTCCACATTACAAATACACAAGAAAACAAATACTCTTGTTCTTTAGTGATTAATGATAAGGACAATGTTGGCTACAAAGGGAAAACGTGACCTGATTTGTAATTTTGTTTTGTGAATTAATAACTCATTGAATTGAGTCAAAACTTGAATTGACTCAAGGACGTAATCTCAACATTTCCACAGTGGAAAAAAACAAAAAGTCGATAGAAAGCTATACTGTTTGAGTGATTTGTTACTTGGAATGTTCAGTGTATATACTCAAATTCAAAATACACCTAGGCTGTGGTATATGGCACTTTTTTTCTGAAAAAAGATATTTATTTGTTACATAGAGAGCTAAGATCAGAATATATATTACTAAAACAAAGAGTGTGTCATTTACAAACACAGAAATTAGGGTAGGTTACCAGGATTATGTCTGTACTGTGAAATGCAAACAAAGAAACAAACTTACCTATTAGGAATATATTCTTATTTCTTATTGCTGTTAATGTTATTGCTATTTCCTCAAGAGAAAGCTCATCCACACACATTGACACATAAAGAAATGAAGGTCAGTATCAGTGGGGCCATGGGAACCTGCGATTTACAGCCTGTTGACCAGGAGTAGAGGTAGCGATTTTGACTTGTGACTGGCATCAGAAGTCCAAGGAGGGGCTTGTGGGAAACTCCAGGCCATGGCTGGTCAGTCAGAAGCACAGACTTTCAACTGGTTTCTGAAAGGGGAGGTTGACTGTACCCATAACCTGTGAAATGTGAGGCTATCTCTGAGCATGTAGTGTCAGAATTGAGTTGAATTCCTCATTGGTGTGGGGAACCTCCACTCCACACACCGGATACTGAGTCTCAGAATACCTAGTTTATTTATTTATGTTTAAATTTTTAAATGGAGGTACTGGGGATTGAACCAGGCTAAGAATGCCTCTACCAATGAGCTATCCCTCGTGTAGTGTTCTTGTAGGAGAGACCCAGAGAGCGCTCACCACTTCTGCCACGAGGACCCAGTAAGAAGAGGGCCATCTCTGGACCAGGCCGTGGGCCCTCACATGACCTGACACCTGCAGGTGCCCTGATCTGACACTTCCCAGCCTCTGGAACTGTGAGAAGGAAATTTCTGTTGTGTAAGTCACCGCGTCTTATCATATTTTTGTTATAGCAACCCAAATGGACCAAGACATGGCTACACAGTGAAAAAAAAACATTTTACAAGAAATACTGTAATCAGGGGTATTTGCTTACTTCCAAACAATAGAGCAAAGATATAAAGATGTAATTTTCTTAAATACTAGTTAATTTGTGACCAAATAGTAATTTCTGAAATTCCACTACAAAAATATCACTGGCAACTTTGTAAACTAATGTAAACATATGATAAATAATTAATAGCTATTATTTATTCTCAAACTGTAAGAGAAATGTGTATATTCTTTCTTAAGGGAATTTAAAAAATGAGACACACTGTTGCTCTATGATACTAGGAACCCCTTTATGTGGCAAGTACATAGGGAAGGCTTTTATAAAAAACCCTGTCAAGATATGGAAGATGCTTTGGGAAAGAGAAGACTGACTTGCTCAGAGGGCCTATGATGGACCAAGTAACATGCATGGGGCTTTACACGTTCAACGTCATTTAGGCTTAACAACAAGGATCCTATGAGTTTATTAACTGTGCCCATTTCATAGATTAGTGAATTGTGTATCAAAAGGTAGAAATTCACCCAAGATCATACAACTAATAATTAGAGGAGTGCAGTTCAGAACCCATTTCTTTCTGACCCCAAAGCCCAGGCATTTTACAATACGTGTATCCCAAATGTAACTTTAATTCTCACTGTCATGGGTAAGCCAAGATCCACTGCCTTACTCTTTTATACTATTCATCTATTGGCGATGAGTTTTTGATTTCTGTCCTTTGCTAATTCATCTCCTTAACACAAACAACTCTCTTTTTTTTGGTTTCCAGTCTTACGTCATAAATGATCACTGTTTCTGTCTGAAATCTAAACTACTTTTAGCATTCACATCACTCTTTTTTGAGCTATGCTCCCTTTTAGCACCAAATAAAGATGTTCTTTTCCAGAGGAGAGGGCCTCCCCAACTTCAGCTAGTTTTCAACCAAACACTGTATTTTTAATAGAATTAATAGCCCACAAAGTGTTTTTCTCTCATCAGCACATAGCCCCAAAATACAGTTTGAGATTACGATTCCTCGGTTCATAAGCCATTTCACTGGAAAACAACAGTGTAAGAACCATATTGCATTTGGATTTTAAGCAGCCTGAGTTTAAAAAGCAGAAACTCTCATGTCCTTTCAGGGAGCAATTCCTCTGAGTCATTCCTGAGCAGTGGCTTTGCATCACTGCTCCACTGCAATATAATGATCTTCAGATGCCTAGTTGCCTCAAAGGAAACATCTTTAATTGGAGAAAGGAGGAGAAAAAAACATTTGGGCCAAGTTTTCTCAGAGGATCTTAAACTGCTTTTCACAGCTGATTTATAAGTTTGTCTCTTCGCCTGCTCTTTCCAGAACCCTCACAAATGCATATGCACATAATTTTCTTTCCGAGATTAGTCATTTATAAAGAAATCAATTATTGTTACCAAAGCGATCCACAACTGCATTTTACAAGCTGGCAGTGTCACAGGCAATGCAGTCAACCAGAAACACGTGAGGGCATTAGGTGGTGTGCCCAGCATTCTCCTTGCTGGTGGCCAGGTTGAGCCAAGAACTTAATGTGCTTCCAGGAATATCAATTGAAAACTGTTTTGCTCGTGTCTTTTTTAAAAAAATTAGATCAAATTTCAGACGTCAAATTGAACTCCCTAAAACTGAATTCAGACCATAGTCATCCCTCACCCAGGTCAGTTCTGTAAAGTCTTCTGACAGGTCATCCCAAATCTCCTCCTGGCACCCACAGATGACTCTCCATTATTATGTGAATTGAAACACATCATTCTCATTTTGCCTGCCACACCAAGATCAAAAAATCTGCCCCTGCCTACAAGACCCTAAGTAATGACCTGGTTCCCAGCTGCCTCTGACGCCTCACTTCCACCAACTCCCCCTCTCACTCATGCACTTTCAAAACACTGGTCTCCTTGCTAATTTTTTTTTTCAACTTGCAAGACATGTTACCATCTTGGGCTCTTGCATTTGTGTTTCCTCTGCCTGGAATGCACTTGTCCAAAATATTTAATTAGCTAGCTCTCTATTTCATTAAATTATCTGATCAACGTCATCTTTCAGACATGACTTCTCTAATCATTTCCATCATGTTCCATGCACCTTTTCTGCATTCGTTTTTATTTCTAGCACTTATCACTGAGTGACGTAACATCTATGTGTTGATTATCTCTCTTACATTAGACTATAAGCTCCCCATGAGAGCTTCATCACTGCAGTCCCAAGACCAAGAATATCTCCAGAAACATATAGTATATGTTGAATTCGTGAACAGGTGAAAAATAAAATTAGTCAAAAATTATTTATAAATTGAAATTCCAATTTATGGTTTAGTTCATAGCTTTTAATGTTGTTTACCCACGATCCATCCCCCCCTTCTGAAATAGTTTCTCTTTTGAACTGCTCTTATCAATTGAGTGTAAACTTGGTAAAATTATAAATTATAAAATATAAAATAAATGCCTCCAGCATTCATCCAAGACTTGGATACAAAAACAAACTGCAACAATCTGACTCCCTATCCCTGAGACTGAATGTGACCCTAGTAACCCTCAATCAAAAACAATTGTAGCTGATCCAGTCCATTATTGTCTTTTGAAGAGATATGCAGAGGCAGATACCATATCCAGCATTTATTATTTCTTCTTCCTTTTTTCTTTTAACATTTTTTATTGAGTTATAGTCATTTTACAATGTTGTGTCAAATTCCAGTATATGTCTTCTTCCGTTTTGGGAGCTATGCAATGTTCTTCTATAGGTTTTCCCTTTCTTGCCCACCTTTTTCATGTGGGTTTGCTGTGATTAACCAGAGTCAGTTTCTGTTCCTTACAATCTAAAATCTAACACACATGATAAGCTCATATTCAATGAACAGAAAGTCTCCTAACGCCCTTCTGTCTCCTTCTCATCTCTCCCGCCCACTGTGTGTGCTCCAGACACGCTTTCCAGTATCCAGTAGTTGTCCCCCAGCTATTCAAACCCTCCCTTTCTGGTGACATGCCCCATAAGCGCCCTTTCCAGTGCTTTTAATGTTTAAACATCATTTTTCCTTCCTCCCTTCTAGCACTGTGTACTCAGAGCTGCTGAACTGAAGTATAAATTAAGAAGTAATCAATGATCAAGCCAAAATACACCCAGTTACCGATAAACAATAGCTTCTTAAATCTTGTCAGGTGTACTTGCATTTCTTTAAAAACAGACTACTGTTACTTAAAGTGAATGTGTTTGTTAAAATTTCAGGATGACAAAGTGAAGAATTTTAGATAGTCTAAGGCAGATAAACAAGATTGTACTGTGTAGCACAGGGAAATATACACAGGATCTTGTGGTGGCTCACAGCAAAAGGGAATGTGACAATGTATGTATGTTCACATATAACTGAAAAATTGTACTCTACACTGGAATTTGACACAACGTTGTAAAACGACTATATCTCAACAAAAAAAGTTATAAATAAATAAATAAATAAATAAATAAATAAATAAATAAATAATTAAGTTGCCTCACTCGAGTAACCCCCTGATCTCATCACAGTTCAGTTAGCGATAAACAGAGGACCAAGACAGGACAACTTATCCATCAATTAAACAGATTTTAGTTGAACTACTCTTGAGTGAGTACATAAAGCATACAGACCCACTGCAAATGTGATTCACAGACCAACTACGGCTAATGCACTCCAAGGGGCCCCTCAGTCACCTGGGTTTTGGGGGATGGGGGCAAAACCAATGATTTGTTTCCAACCAGAAGATATGGCAAAGGAAATGGAATATGAATGCTCTTAATTAGGTCATATAAGACTCCATCTTATCAGAATGAGAGACAGAGAGAGAGAGACTCCCTTGCTGGCTTTGAAGATTTAAGCTTCCACTTTGTGAGAAGGTCTGAGAGAGAATGATGCAGCAAGGACCTATGGGGCCTCTAGGAGCTGGGGGTTTGGGGGGACAGGCAACGAGAGCCAGGAAGAAAGTAGAGACTTCAGTCCTACAACCACAAGGAGCTAAATTCTGCCAACAACACATGTGAGCTTGGAAGAGGAGCTCATGCTCTGGAAAAGAGTGCAGCCTGGCAGACACCTTGATTGAAGCCTTCTGAAACATGAGCAGCTAGACCTTGCCTAGAGAGATAATAAGTGCACTTTGTTTTAAGACACTACACTTATGATACTTATGATAATATATTACACAGCAATAGAAAACAAATACACTAGTATAGCAAGGAGACAAGAAGATAAAAAGCATGCCTATAGAAGAACTAACATAGATCGTGGACTTAGTATATGCATTGCTCTTATACTTACTGGTGTTTCATGGCCATTTCAAAGCACTGATGTAAGGATTAAATCAGGAATTTTTTGTACAGAAATGAATCCACAAATGACAAATGCTGGAGAGGCTGTGGAGAAAAAAGAACCCTCCTACGCTGCTAGTGGGAATGCAGTTTGGCGCAGCCACTGTGGAAAACAGTACAGAAATTCCTCAAAAGACTAGGAAAAGACTTACCATAGGAACCAGTAATCCCACTCCTGGGCATATATCCAGAAGGAACCCTATTTCAAAAAGACACCTGCCCCCCAGTGTTCATAGCAGCACTATTTACAATAGCCAAGACATGGAAACAGCCTAAATGTCCATCAACAGATGACTAGATAAAGAAGATGTGGTATATTTATACAATGGAATACTATTCAGCCATAAAAATGACAACATAACACCATTTGCAGCAACATGGATGTCCCTGGAGAATGTCATTCTAAGTGAAGTAAGCCAGAAAGAGAAAGAAAAATACCATATGAGATCGCCCATATGTGGAATCTTAAAAAAAAAAAAAAAGAACATAAATACAAAACAGAAACAGACTCACAGACATAGAATACAAACGTGTGGTTGCCAGGGAGGAGGGGGATGGGAACGGACAAACTGGGAGTTTGAAATTTGTAGATACTGACAGGCATATGCAGAATAGATAAACAAGATTATACTGTATAGCACAGGGAAATGTATACAAGATCTTGTGGTAGCTCACAGCGAAAAAGAATGTGACAATGAATGTATGTATGTTCATGTATCACTGAAAAATTGTGCTCTACACTGGAAATTGACACAACATTGTAAACTGACTATAACTCAATAAAAAATGTTTTAAAAAAAGAGAAAATAAAAAACAATTTTTTTTTGTAAAGAAATGAAGGCTTTGTGCGACTACTAAACATCTCACAACAGTGAGCTTCCTTCTCATTTACTCTGTTGCAACTCAGCGGGTGTCACAGTCCCGCCCATCGCCAGCAGTCAAGACCTTCATTCTGAAGAGTCACCCGCGGCCAAGTCTGAGCCACCGAAAGGGAGGGCTTGTAGTACTTCAGGACCTCCTTCTCCCCCACCCGTTCTCTCACGTGGGAGTGAGGAGTGGGCTCTAGAAATCGTCACTGTCCCAACATGTGTCATCCCCAGCGCTTGGAGACTGGTTGTTACACAGCCGGCACAGAGGTCCACGGAAGGAAGCAGCAGGAGCTTCTTTTCTCATACTCCCTTGCATTTACACAACCTTCTTCCGTGGCTCTTGCTTTTCACAGCAGTCTGTTGGTAACACGGTGCTTGGCTCTTGTCGGCTGGTTATTTGCATTCTGACTTGAACCTAGATTTACTTTCTAGTACTTCGACAACTTGCCAGAGAACCATACCCACGTGAGCTCCCCTGCATCTAAGATAAGAACCCTTGCTATCCAGAAACTGCCACCTTGTTACATTCAGAAAGATGAGGACTGATAACCTACTGCAAGTTCTGCAGCCCGGTACAATCTGAAATCAGCAATGAGTCATTCATGGGTTTCTAGACACAAAATTTTTAATCCAGTGCAATTTTAGTCAACATTATGGCTTAATGGAATGCAAGTGGCTGTGGCATCCTACAGCTCCAATAACTTTCAGGGCTTTAGTAATTTTCTACTGAAGTATATTTTTTAACACACTCACTGAACACATTCTAATTAATTTTCTATTTTTAACAGCTTACAAGTTTAATTGTACCCTTGTATGTCCAGTGGTTATTTCCTTCTCTACAATTCCCTCACACATACTTTCCTATACAGCAACTAGTTTTTGACATTTCTCTCTTTCTTTTTTTGTCATCATTTATAAGTAAAAGCATCAGAAATCTGACCATTCTCAAATTTCTGAGAAGCACCGATTGTATTTTCTCAAATTTGCAATTATAATTTTGAAGAAAAGTGCTTACAGCATAGGACTCTTAGTTCCTCCAAACATAAATGCCAGATTTTTCATTTCTCATCCATGCTACTGGTCTCTTTTAGGCACAATTCTAGTATTGATACTTTCATTTTTGGTTTTGTTTCTATCATTAATCTCAATTCCAATACACAAAATTGTTCCATGGTCTCAGTTCAACTTTAGTTTCATTCACAAATCCAATAGCATCTCTGGTAACCAGCCTCCACCCAGATTTAATTCCTACCCTCTTTCTCCATCTTCTCTTTCAGGAGAAGCTGTACCCCAGTGACAGCACAAAGTACTCCAGAAAATTAAAGAGAATTTGAAGTAAGCTTATTTAAAGGCTCTGTGATGGGGAAGACAGCTTAAATTCTGTGAAGGACTGACTAATCTTAAGTTAACAAAATCTTAAACATAATTTAACATCATCAGTAAATAACACTCATCTAAAAACAGCTCTCCTGAATCAAATATAAATAAAGTACTTAATTTCATAGAACTAACTTTAAAAAAAAAAAAGCTATTCAAAAGAATTATTCAACTACAAGAAGTAATGTATTAAAAAATACTTACAATTTCTTTAAGATAGCCAGGAATTCTGTTAACTGCTCTTCAGATTTTTTTGGTCCATATAAAGTAAGACCACCATGTTCTTTTTTAACATGGATAGCTACATTGTGAGAATCATCAGGTTGTTGGGGTTGACTTTCTTCTGTGCCTTCAGCAGGTTTTCTGAACAAAGAAACATAATATTTTATACTGTTGCATTTTGTACAGAAATTACTGACATGAACTCTATTATCAAGAGTAGAAATGCACTGAGATAATTTGGCATTTTAATAATTTATTCCTTTTCAATGCCTTTTTTTTTTTTTTGGTCATCAGTAAGGCAATTAAACACATTACTTTAATTATAAAAATTAGTGTATATAAAATATTTTCTATGTACAGAATTTGATTATAGGCATTATAACTGTCCCAAATGATTGTAGCATCTTTCATAATAAATTAGGTGCATGTATTTAGGAAAATATTTCAATGATTAATATGCTTCTTTTACACTCTTAACAGCTGTTTTTCAGTGTTTTTTGGGTTTTTTTGCACCAAAGATCAAAGCACATTTTTTAAGCTTTTGCTTCTAACTGGTAAATTATGAAAACCTTGGAAGTAGCCGCCATACTTTATTCTTGTGCTATGGTATGTTATACACTCAAGTCCCGAAGAGAAGGACCATTTTCCATTTATTTTTCCAGCTCAAAGCTTTCCTATTAAGAGGTCACTAATAAACTATGGAAAAGAAATCTAACAAACACTGTCCATCCTTAAGAAAAAAAAATAGTGGAGAAGATGATAAAAACCCAAATAATCATAGATTAGTACCTCTAATTATATACATGAAAAGATTAAAAGCCAAAATTAATATAAGATGAACATCACGTGGAATAATAATAGCAGTCATCACATTAACATCTAACATATATTTGAGTCCTTTTAAATGTGCGAGCTACTCTGTCAAACATTATACACATACATCACGTTAACACTAACCATGTGAAATAAAAATATATTATCCCTAATTTATAAGATAAAGAAGTTGCTGTTAAGAGTTTAAATAAGTTGTCTAACCATTCACATCCAGTAGAGTCGGATTTTTTTGGTAATCTAAAATCTACAGAATATTAAAGCTTAATAGCAAAACTTATCTGACATACACAGAAAAAAGCCTAGCGTAAGTTACAAAGATAAAATCAAAAGCCAAAATCCATTTTCCCTTCTGCCACTTTCACAGGCCCTCAGCCATTCTATCCACAGAGGCCCAGAACCCTATTTAAAACTCTATCCCTAGTTACTTCTCTAAATAGTAAGTGCAATAAAACTCAGCAATGATGAGGGTTCAGATAGAAAGCAGTTGGCTGCTCTCCTCCACCCAGCCCTGATTCTCAAATGCAAATGAAATAAAGTTTTGATCTTCTAGAGAAGAGAGGTTTGTGGACTGGGGGACAAGGTGGAGGTAGATAAGGCAGATTTTGTGGTGGAAATGTGGAAAGTGAGTTCCCATACACCCAGGATTCTTCTGGCCCAAGTTCATCATATTTGCCCAAAGCAAGAGACTCCTGGAGTTCCTACCTTTATATTGGAAATCTCAAGCCAGCCAGAGGGTTCACAATAGTCCCCAAAGATATTTAAGCCCTTTGAAGCCAACCAGGACATACCAAACCACCAAATCCAGCAGGAACAAATAGATGTTCGTATACATTAATTGATTAATTAAGTTGTGTCTTACGCTCTTTGGAAAATGGTAGAAAGTAATTCTCACTATATTTACTAGCAATAATTCAATATATAAGTTCAAAATGTTCAGTCACATAAAAGTCAAAATTATTTTATGAGAGATTAATAAACAACTGTGCAAGCTGGCAGGGCCAGCAGGAGTACAGGAGGGCACATCTTCTCTAAGGAGCTATGCTGGTAATCTCAGACTTCTCTTTGTTTCTGTTTCACAGTTACCTTTAATTTTTAGTAAAGTTTGATACCGTAAAATCTCTGATTCTTGTGAGTTTAATCTGATAATTGAATTGTGTTATTCTCAGGCTTATAAAGTTTTTTTAATACAAATCCTACCTATTACATAATATTTGTGCTATCATGTTATTTGTATATATGTAATAATATTTATGTATCTAAACACTTCTTATGATACAATATTCATTTTAATACAAAATCTTAGTGAACTGAAAACAAAAGTAAACTTTCTTAACATGACAAAAGTACTTGCAAAAAAAAAATACAACAAGTGTTTTACTTAAAGTGAAACATTAAAACTTTGCCTCTGGAATCAGAATTATGTATGCTGTTCTAACCTATTTAATACTGTGGTGGAGGTCCTAGCCATTAAAATTAAAATAGCCACAAAGTATAAGAATTGGAAAAGACTGGTAGAGCTCTTATTTTATAATAGTTTATATACATGGAAAATGCAAAATAATCTACAGATACTAGAATCAGTGAGAGAATTCAGTAAATCTGCTGAGTTAAAGTTCAACATACAAAACAGCAATTTTATTTCTGCCTCTAGGTTCCTTAATATGTAATGCAGGAAGGCAACAACAGACTAATCAGTCTCATAAATGTGTTATTGAGAGCTGTTAAAAGTGGCATGAAGAATTTATACACGTTGTGTAAACAATTATAAGATGCTCATACAGGTGCGAAAGCAGGGGACATACTGCGCTTGTCAGGAAAAGGCAGTGTCTCTCAGAGAGATTTAAGCTGAGACATGTAAGATGACGAGAGACAAAGAGTATCTGCTAAGAAGCTAAAGGAAATTTTTCTAGAGGAGAAACTTCTAAAAATGCTAAATTTTACCCAAAAATATTTTTGCCCTGTCAAATAGGTGTAGCCACTGTCCAACAGATAAATATCCTCTATTAATCTATTCATATTTTTTTAGCATCAGCATGTCCACTGACTTGTTAATTAATTTTTACTCCAAGTCAATGATACTAATGCAAGAAATTATTTATAGAATTGGATAGATACCATAGAGCACTGGTGATTTTGTAATTCTATCCCTTTCTCTGCTATTGACTTTTTAAAGTTTTTGGCATTGTTTTGCACGTTAGCATTGAATCAAGACTTGGAATCAAGCTATCCTAGCAGTCACTGAATTCCTTGTCGCCATGCATGTGCAGTTTTTAAAAGCCAGAGAAGTATTAATTTTATTAAATCTTATTCCTGTGACCCTTGAGTACACACCTCTTTGTGATATTCTGCATGACAAAATGAGAAGTGCAGATAAACGTTTTTGTAGCTTTCCAAAGAAATTTTGGTCTCCAGTAAAATTGCTTCTACTATTATCTGAGTGGCAAGCTAAAGTATCCACTTTCTTTACTGAGCTTCATATTTACTTGAAAGAACCACCAACAGACAAACTATAATAATTGACTTAGATGCTTGGATATGACCTGGATGTTTGGTATATATTTTCTCAAACATGAGTGAAGTGAGATTGTGACTGCAAGGAAGATGCAGTGTATGTTTCCAATGATAAAGTGCAAACTTCCAAGTGAAAATTAGAATTTAGAAAACTTGCATCTATGTCCTTCTGTGAGCTTGACAGCTTCTCAGTACTTAAAGGCTCTTCTGATGAGATTATTTGTGACGATTGTGATTTTTTAAAAAATATTGCATAAAGAAACGTCAACGTTTGCAAGATCTGCACAGCTCAATGAACCAATGTTTTCCAAATGGCCAATGTAAGTATTACAAAATCATACATTGGGAAGAGAGCCATTCATAGTTCAAAATGTACTTTTTACAGATAGTAATGCTTTTAAATTGGCTATATTCTAGATTTTTTTTCAAATGCCTCAGTAAACTCACGTGATATGGATTAGCACTACTGCTAAACAAAATAAAATGAAATTCAGCATATGTTATCTCATTCAGTCCTCTAATATCACTCTCAAGTATGTGCTATAGTTCCTACTTTTGGATGAAGAGACTAAGATTCAAGTTTGAGGTAATTTTTTAAGGCAACATAATTGCTAAATTGCAGACCTGAAATTCAAACCTAGATCTGATTCGTCCAGAGACCATCACAGCACTTTACCCTCCATACATCCTGGCATTCGAGTTCTTACAAACTTTTTTATCGGTCCTCAAAACCTTTCTTTAACCTCCTTCATCACTTTTTTGTAAATCCATATACATTTTACTAGGTAGTAGTTAGAGCCAGAGTAATACATGGTTCTAACTAAGATTCTTCCTTAAGATGTTTGCTGTAGGATTCTTCAGTCTTTTTTTTTTTTTTTTAGAAACTGAAGTCATCCTGACTCAAAAATACAAATTAAATCCAGTCACTTTAAGGGCACTAAGTTAACTCTATCTGCTGAGTTAGTCTAATTATCACTAATGCCAAGCCACGGAAATAAATGGGGACAGGTAAATCCCCATCCCCACGAGGAAAGTGAGTAAATTGCAGGCTTTGTGTTTTGCTGAGCAGGAGTGCTGACTCTGCCCCACACATTGCCAATACAGCCGAAGTTAAAATTGAGGACAGCTGAAGGCAAGCTCCGTTATAAGCGCTTGACAGCCAACGTTGGAATCCTGTCCTCTCTTACAACATAAGAAAGAATATTTTAAGGTTAGACAGAGGTAAGCAATATTTCCCTGGTTTTTACTAAATTTAATGTCCTTGACAAGCTCAAAGTCTTCTCTTTCACTTCCAAAAAGCAATAGAAGTTCCACGGTTAAAAGCGAACAGTTGGACTTACTGGTGTTCTATAGAGTAAAGCATCGGTACAGTTTCCAGAATACATGGCAAGCTGCGCAAACAAGCACAAAAATCAAGTTGTTTAGAGACGATTATTAACATAGATTTACCTCCTATGGATTAATTGAAATTAAAGTTCAAATCAAAAAGTTGGGCTATCGAAAGACAACTTTTAATAGAACAGTATATTAATATATATTTAAATGATAATCAAATAGCATGTGCTGCCTCTGCTTATCACCTAAACTCCCTCCGGGCGCAGTTCAATTCAGCAAACATTTACCGAACATCCAGCCCAAGCAAAGAAACGTTCATTGTGTTCATTATCTCAGCTCCCAGGTATGAATCATTTCCATTTTTCCACTTTAATCACCCCACTTTTTCCACCCACAGAACATTGCTGAATTTGTCACACACTTGGGTGATTACAAGTCTACACTGTCTAATTTTAACTGATCTTTGATTCTGCTCAGCATCCTTAAATTAGCTATTTGTCAAGCTCTTCCACAGCCACCCGAATGGCTCTCATCTAGTTCCTTTTCCACCCCATTTCCACATTCTACAGACAGCCTTGCTTCAGCACGAATGCTCCCTGACTGACCGCTGTATAAGAATTAATGATTATTAAACGACTTGAAAAGGAATATAAACACCATTCCAACCATTCAGCTCTAGTGCCACTCAAGCTGGATTTAATTTTAATTTATCAAAGAGAAGAATTAAATGCAGAATTTTCAGAATTTCTCTTTTGATTTTATACTAGTCTCCTCAGGTAGATCCTAACCCCATACGGCTAATCTAAGTAATGAATGGAATTCATTTGGGGGAACAGAAGGGCCAACTTGGAGGCAGGGAGGCCAATTTCCTGGCACCAATAGTACACAACCTGAAAGATGCTCCAAACTTTCAAGTATATCCTTTCGAACCAGAGAAGTGACTCTCTTTGAATCAAAGATGGCTTTTCTCCCTTAGCTGCGTATGGTCCTTGATGAATCAGATTTATAAGAGCAGACATCACCATTTGCATTACTGCTTCAGCTGAACTTAACGATTCCACCATGTCCACTATCTAACTCTTAAATGACGATACCACATTTTTCCATTATTGGGATATCAGTCAGGAATTCCATGCACTACAGATGATGTCAGCTGGGATCTACTGACCTCTTAAAACCTAGATAAGATCCCATGAAAATTCATGAAAAGTGAAAAGCTCTTCCTAAAATTTCAGTTATTTCCTAGGGGATTACATTCTGATGTCACCTCTGCCACCATGCTTCTTCCTTAAACGCTCACTTTACTCCATGTCTTGTTTATCCAGAAGTAAGGCTAACCTTCCCTATATTTCCTCAGCAAAAATAAACTTAAACCAAGTGCTCAGAGCATTTGTAAGTATAGTAGATGGAGTTCATCAAATACTGGGGGTATTTAAAGAGCTTTGCATCACATATGACACAATGTACTTGAAACCCATTAACAGATCTTTCTTTTCTTAAGTGTCCTCACCACCATGCCCAGGACCAGCGGATTCTTCTCACTCAGTGCACATCTTCCTTCAATTATTTCCTGGCTGTTCTCACTTCTTTTCTCCCCTGTTTTTCTCTGCTTTTTCTCCCTCCTGGATGGTTCCACAACTCCAGATTAGAATGTCTCTACCAGGCAGAGCAATTCAGCCTTCCTCAGCCCCTACTCCCAGACACTTCTAACCAAAACCATCAGGAAAGAAGCATCGCAAAAGGTCCTTCCCTCTATCATAATCTACCATTCCTCAGTGGTAGTTGTAAGCATAAATGGCATTTTTTTAGACTCAGACTTGAAGCTTTCTTGTAGCAGTCCACTTTAATGAAGCGAAATCCTTTGCACGTAGGCAGTTTCTACAAATGGCCGTCACTTTGCTACAATAATGCCTTAGGCCACCCAGAGTGTCATTTTTATGCCACAGTAAAGTCTTTAATTTGGGCCACAAAGGATGACAGCACAGCATGGCTGAGGCAATTAGTTAGATTTTCTATAAACTTCTCTCCCTTTCCCTTCATAGAATTCTCCAGAAGGTCAAATTATTGCTCCTGAAATGGCATGACAGTCCTTCATTTCTCCCTTGTATTTCTCTTTCCTTTCTTTCTTCTTTTTCTCTTTCCCCTCTCCCCCCTCCTCTTCATTCCTCCCTTCTTTCTTTCCTCCCTTCCTCCCTCTTTCTTCCTCTTTCTTTCTTTCTTTTCTTCCTTCCTTCCTTCCTTCCTTCCTTCTCTTTTCTTTCTTCCTTTCTTCCTTTTTTTCCTCCTTTCTTTCTCTATCTTGATACCCATGGGGGAGATCATCTACAATGTTTAGAAAAAATTATTTTCAGGTTTCTGGTCACAACTACAAAACTGGGCAATTAGAGCATCAGTTAAGATAGCTTCACCAGCATCTGGAGAATCAACAGTGTGAAGACTGTCACATGTGGTCCTCTTTGCCTCAGGGACTCTTCTTATTCTGGCCAACTCTTACTTGTCCTTGAACTTGAACATCCCCTCCTCAGGGACGCTTGCCCTGATCTTCCAGTGCATCATCAGTGGTTAACATAAGCACTCTCAGTGCAACCAGCCCCCGAACCTGTAATCACCTCTGACACCCACTGTGCTTCATTTATCACCTCTTACTCAGGGCCTGTCAGTGCCACCAACCTGTACCTTCTGAACACAGAGACACCGTCTAACTTACACTCGGCACATGGTCAGTGCTCAATACACATTAATTAAAAGAATAAATAAATAAGACTTTCTCATGAAGTTTCTTTCCAGATAGTGTTTTTTGGCTTTTCTTTTTTAGAATAAAATAGTGAAACAGAATTATTCTGGTTTTGACTGTTAAGAAAATACAAGGAATATCTCATTCAATGGATCTCAGAACTTCAGTGAAAATATGGGTTTTATAATTATAACAAGAATAGTTTCATTTGTTTTAATGTTAAATACATATTTTTCAAAAAGCCCATGGCTAATTACCCTGAGGCCAGATCCAAGCTAGCATGAAATAAGCTCTACTTAGACGTAGCTGTAGCACATGGGTAATTTTGACAATGTTAGAAAATGAAATTGAGTCCAAAATCTCAAAAGAAAATCACAAGCTAAAAAAGCAATTTTGCAGAGAGATTTTTTTTTTTAAGTCAGTCTATAAGAATCCATTTGTCTAGGTTTTTCAGTTGCTTTCTCTCCAAATGTTTATCTTAATTTTCCAACATTTTCTGCACTCACATTTTTAGAGAGAACTTATAATCCATCCAGGTCATATATGTACTGTTCCAAATGATTGTTTTAAAATGTTTGGGAAACTATACACGTTACAAAGAAGTTCCACATCATTTTAATCCAGATCAAAGCTGCATGTTACCACTGCTTTTAGATCTAGAAGTGAAATTCTGAGCTCCAATTCAAGCAGCTGAGATATCCTAGTTGTCTTTAGAATCTAAAGTCTAAAATGAAGCATCAATTCTTTGCACAAAAGATACTTTGAGAGCTTTCAGAGAGATTGATAATTTAGCCAGCTGAGCGTGAGACTCCTGGACCCATGAGGAACACCCCCAGAAGACTCCTCTGGCCAGGCTGACTTTGGCACATCGGAGAACACCTGGTGGAGCCCTGGGGCTGGGGGGCTAGGAGAATGGCCGCACAGTGCCAAAATCTTTTTGCTCTTCCCAAGTCAAATTATTCCGTTGCAAATAATGTAACGCAAAGTGAGAGAAAATGATTTTGCAAAATATTACCATGGAGACAGGAGAGAAGGGAGCAGGGCACAACCATTAAAACAATGGCACTACAGTTGAGGCTATGACATAAACTTGTTTGAACCAACTAAGCCCAAGATGGTGGAAGATTCAACTTCCAGTAGACCTTGAACCTCATTACATGCTCACTGTAAGACACTAGCCTGACATCTCCCAGGCTGACTATAAAAGACCAAAATGTGGGCGGGTCCCAATTCCTGGAATTCTCTGCTTCCCCCAAATAGCTAGAATAATCTTCCCACTTGTTAGCATGTGAAATTACCCGGCCCATAAAAACTAACCATCTTCAAACCTTGGGGCCTGCCTCTCTCGCCTTCTGAGATGGCCCACACTCTGTCTGTGGAGTGTGTCTCTGTCTAAATAAACTTGCTTTCACTCTACTATGGCTCACTCTTGAATTCTTTCCTATGCAAGACAAGAATCTACTCTACAGGAACACTATTACCTGATTATAAACCTGTCATAACCTATTACAAGTTCTAAATCTGAAATCTTCTTTGAAAATAGCAAGCTACTCACTCTTTTCCTTATGTGATCCTATGCTTAATCAGAATTGAACTTTTTAAGATAATAGATACTGATTGGACCTCATTAAAATGTCCTGAGTAAAAATCTACCAAAGAAATTCCAAAATACCACACTCTGCATATTAAGTGCAGCGTGAGATTTGCTGCTAAATTTAATGAAACAAGCATATTATGAGCGAAGACCCATGCCCAGCTCTGTAGTTTAACTAACTGAAATAAATCCATAGATGAATGAATTAATTTTTTAAAGTATAGGCTAAATTCCCCACCCCCCAAAAAAGTTGCAGTTTAATAGTTTTTTTTCATTTTCTTAAAGGAAAACAAAAATCAAATAGTCTCTAAGTTTGCTACTCAAATTGTGGTCCACGGACCAGGAGCAGCAGCAGTTGGTAGCCTGAGTCTCAGCCCCACCCCAGACCTTCAGAAGAAGAATCTGCATCTTAATAAGCTCCCACTCCTTAACCTCTGGGGATTTGTTTGCAAATTAAAATTTGAGAAGCACTGATCTGAAGTTTATTGAAAGCCATTTTGAAAGCAACAGCAACTTTCTGTTATTGACCCTCAAGGAATGTCATCTCTGTAAATGCTTAGTAATTACCTATTAACAAAAAATGCCCATGAAGGAGAGTTTATTCTACTATCTTCTACAGTATGTCTCTTTGGGTAAAACAAATGAATCCTATATGTATTTGTATTTGTTTATACAAAATAAGTGGAAGTACAGAGATTTCCCATACATCTGCTGCCCCACACACATGCACAACTTTCCATTATCAACATCCTCCACCAGACTAATACATGTGTTACAATTGATGAACCTACATTGAAACATCATCAAACAAAGCCCATAGTTTACATTAAGGCTCACTCTTGGTGTTGGACGCTCTATGGATTGAAGAAATACACAGTGATATATATCCACCATTGTAGTATTATACAGAGTACTTTCACTAAAATTCCTCTCTGCTCCATTTAGCCATCCCTCTCTTTCCCTTAAACCCTGACAACTGCTCCCCTTTTTACCATCTCCATAGTTTTGCATTTTCCAGAATGTCATACAGTTGCAGTTAGACAGTATGCCCCTTTTAGATCGGCTTCTTTCATTTAGTAGTATGCATTAAGGTTGTTTCATGTCTTTTCATGGCTTGATGGCTATTTTTTTTTAAGCGCTGAATAACGTTTCATTATCTGACCTAACACAGTTGGTTTAGTCATTCTCCTACTGAAGGACATCTTGATTGCTTCCAGGTTTTGACCATCATAAATAAAGCTGCTGTAAATATTTATGTGCAAGTTTTTGTGTGGACGTGTTTTCAACTTGGGGTAAATGCCAAGAAATATGATTATGTGGTAAGAGTATGTTGAGTTTGTAAGAAACCACCAAACTGGCTTCCAAAGTGGTTGTATCATTTTGCATTTTAATGAGCAATAAATGAGAGTTCCTGGTGCTCCACATCCTTGCCAGCATTTGGTGTTTTCAGTGTTCTGGATTTTGGCCATTCTAATAAGTATGTAGTAAGTGTCTCAGTGTTGTTTCAATTTGCATTTTCCTGATGACACATGAATAGAGCATCTATTCATATGAGGTTGTTTATTTTTTGCTATCATTACTCCATGAAATTTCCTTTTTACAATGTCCTAATTAGATTTCCAAATGCTTTTCTCCTAAAAAAATTTATGAAAAATACCGTGTTAGCTGAGCCATAACCCAGCCATCCTGAGATGTGATCGTTTAGAATAACATATTTTATAGAGATAGGAACCCCTGCAGCTTCTCATTATTAAAGGATATTTTCCTCTGACTCCTCTTTATATGAATACAGTTTTGATATTTTAATACCTAAATGGATTAGTGGGATTGAAATTTTATTTAAACCCAAAGATTTACAAAGATGACAGCTTGCTTCCTTTTTATAAAGCATTTCAGACTTTCTCATGAACACATAGATTCTCTTCTCCCAATATCACTGCATGGTGTCTGTCCCATTAATTTGAAAGAGTTTGATAAAATAACTTTGTTCTTGTGAGGTAAATAAAGACTCGACCATGCCAATTTTCTGCCCATTCCATTTCCTTTCAGAGCTTCGTTTGGGTGAGTGTTGGGGGAGGTTCAGGTTGCTAATACGACCTTGGTTGGAGGGAGAAGCTCCTCTTGCCTGTGAGCTGCCAGCTGAACATCATCCTGTTTCTGCTACATAGTGGCTGCTGGTCTACTCAGGCCCCTAGACTAGTATCTTTCGAGGGAAGACTGGGTTTTTTTGGCTACCACCTCTGCTCCTGCTGACGACCTTTCACTTGGTTCATCCAGATTTCTACCTCAGTAGCCTGTTCCTCCCCCTCCCAGATCCTCCATCTCTTCAGTCCTGTCAGGATCTCATTATCTCCTCACCAGTGTTCATGGGAACCTCTGGATCCCTTACATGCTAGACACAGGCCAAGTGGAACCAACGGCATTCGCTCCAGGTTATCCGTAAGCACCTTCCTCCACCAGCACTGTGCTATTATTCTCACTTCATGTTGAACGAAGCCAAATTTAGGTCCTACTGTAACAATAATTCTCGAGAATCACCTAGGGATATTTTTTAAATACTTAGGCATTGGCCCCAAGTCATAGATTCCTATTTACATAGTCTGGGTTGGACAGAGACCTGGCATCTGTATTCCATAAAAGCTCTCCAGGTGACTCTAACGTGCCTCGGGGACGCACCTTCTTCAGCAGCTCTCTGGACGTTTCTGCAGACCTCATATCCTCGAGGTGAGATTCATACCAAGGGCGGGAGTGGATGAAGAGCGACAGTCCCCGAGCTTAGCTAACTTCCTCTCCATCACTCCTTTTCCCCATATGCCCCCATTTTATATCCTCCTGCTTCTCAAAGCAGTATTACCCTTCCTTTTTCTCTGACACCATGATGGTTCATGGGGTGCAGGAAGGGAAATGGTCATACTATTAAAGGAAGATATCATGAGATAATACAAAATATTATCTTCAGTACATGTCTCCCTGAAATACCCGTAACACCAAATAGGAATTTTTATAAAAGCAAAGTACGATATTAACAAGAATACAGGCTTCCTTCTGAATACTTGAATTCTTGTCCCCCTCAAAATCACATTTTTAATAGATGTATCTTTAACATAGGTTTCTACAATTCTGTAGATGTATGTTATGTATGCCCACAGTTATTATAATTTCTTTAAACTTCTTTCTCTTCTGGAAATAAACTGATGCAACAATGCATTGATTGAAAATCTACATTGTATGGTTTTAAAAATTTTTTGAAGCAAGTAATGCAGTGTTTTTTTTTTAATTAATTTGTGTGGGGGTGGTTGTTGTTTAACCTGCTTTAAAATAAGGCCGAATTTCTTGAGAGATGGTATAAATCTACATAAAACATCATTGCCGTCTATAGTCCATAATGACAGTAAGAGTTAGTACAATTAAAATCTCCTTCAATGCGTAACTCTGAAGCAGGATGATATTATCCTCTTTTTCTGAGTGAAAACTGAGGGCAGTCAATGCTCAGAGACTGTTCCAAGGCCACGGTGCTGGATTGGGTGAAACAGAGACTCTCCCCCAGGTCTTCCGGATCGAAATTCAGTGCTCTTTTTAAAACAATATGTCTATTTGATTTCCTGTATCTGTGAAAATACCAAAAATTTACTTTCTCTCTGGATGATCCACACACAAAAAAATAAATTTTAAATAATAATCAGAGTTCCAAGCAGCCCTTGATCTCATTCTTGTCATGTACTCAGTTTCTGCTCAAGTGGAATTGTTTGCCTACGTCCCAGCCAGGTCTTCCATTTATGCTCGTTAGTGTGGCATCGCGCCAAGTAGATTTCATGGTTGCCTGAAGCATTTCGTCCATCCTCCCTGCACATGACTGTCTTTCTTCTGTGTTTAGCAAATGCTCTGGCATCAGGTGTTCTCTCCAGCTGCCCACAGCCAGGCAGCTGCCATACTTCAAAGCCCTGCTATTGTATCTGTCACATGACCCTTGAGTTAAATGAATTATAGAGTGTTGAATATGACAATGATAAGACGTAATGGCTGTTGAAGAATAATTTTAATAGTGCAGGCATTTAGTGTCTGCTAAGCTTCATGTTTCCTCATCGATTTCATTCTGCCAAAAGCTTCTCTGAGGTACCAGAGCTCTGTGCCCACCATCCGGGCACATACAACTTTATCACGACTTTTACATGAGGGACCAGTTTGAACTGAGCCTAGAGGAGATTTATAATTTCTTAATATATTTATGGACTTCTGTTTTAATTCCGTTTAAGATATTTTTATTGTTACTTTAGAGCAGACTTTTTGCTGGCAGAAAAAATATAAATCATTTGAAATCTTGTTTTACTATTCCTTGATTTTTTAAAACTATTTTGAAACAATTGTAGATTCTAAGAAAGTTGTGTAAGAGAGGTCCTGTATACATTTCCCTTCATTCCTTAAATTTCAAAGTAAAACTCTGAAGTCAAATTCCAAGTGGTTAAGAAGTCAGATTTGAACCACCAACCACTAATTCACTCTAAGAAAAACGCATTCCAACTGGCAGAGTGAAATCCTCTTATAAGGGCTTTCTAACACTCTTGCTTAATGTATTTATCAGTCAACTTTGGGGAGATATTATCAATAGGTATTTCCTAAGTACATGAACAGGCAATTCACCCAAGAGTTCAAATGGCCAATAAACAAACAAAACAGTGCAACTTACTAAAAACAACAAAGAACAGGAAAGCAAACCAATGAAATAATTTTGGTCATCAAATTCCATCATTAAAAATAACGTGTGATCCTGTCAAGGGCAGTTTGAGACAAACTTTCTATTGCACTAATGGTTGGAGTAAAAGAGGCAAAAACTCGTCTGAAACCAATTTTGCAGTAACTATTAAGTATCTCAAGGATGTTCAGACCCACCCACACACCAGGCAAAAAGGGCCGGGGCAGGGGGTGGAATTCTAGTTTTCTCCATATAATGTATTTATCAGTAATTTTTCCTCTCTACTTTTAGGTATTCCCAAATACTTTTATATCTGGGGAAAAAAATTACATGCCAGTTTTTAAAATAAAATCATCATCTTCAGAATATCAGTTGCACTACCCACTCCCCAAACCTTAGCTATGAGAAACTAAGACACAGAAAATTCATTTTGATGAGTCACACCACACATTCGTATGTATGTGATCTGATTTTATACTCAAGATAACACAGTGAAGTAATCTAGCATCTGAGTATCAGCAAAGCCTTTTGCTTCAGTTCCACCAACTTGGTGGGAGTCTGACCCTCAAGCAAATTATTTACTCTCACCAAGCCAACCTCCATGTCTCCATCTGTAAAATGGGAATGGCAAAAGGCCATTCAGAAGATTAAATAAAACAATTTATGTAAAGCACAGTCCCTGGTACAGAGCAAACATTTCCTAAATGTTAACGGCTCTTGGAAGAATTTCCTCAAGTCAATAAAGATTCTTTAACACATGACTTTAAGTAGCTATAGAAAATGAATATTCCATAATGTAACCATTTCAACACAGGACAGTACTTGAATTTTCTGCTATTACAAATAATCCTATACTACATTGTGATGCTATACATAACCTTTGACTGCCTCTCTGATTATTTCCTTAGTAAATATTTTTGGAAGTGAAATTACAAGGTTGAAAAGTATATACAAATTTTAACTTTAATTTTTTTTAAAAAAACCCCACAATTTCAAGCTCATTTAAAAAAATTTTTAAAAACAGATGTACCTAGAGGAAAAGTGAAAATTCCTCCTGCTCTCTGCAAAAATCAGTGTTTAGAGTGTATCCTTTCTGTCCTTTTGTATGCCTTTATAAATAATACACAAATACACAAAGCTGCTTTTTGTTTTTGGTCTTAACTGAGATCATTCTATACATGTTGCTTTAAAGTTTGTTTTTCACTTATTTCTTGGACCTTTTCTTATGCCAATACATATAAATCTACAGGAACACACACAATTTTTCTACATAGTACAGATGTACAGTCATCCACTTAATCATTCCTTTATGGATAGAAATTTGAGTTTGTTCCAGTTTTTACCATTAGAAAAAATGCTGCCTTGGAAAGCTTTCTATATGAACCTTGTGCACAGAGCAAATCAATTTGTAGGATGCATTCCTGGAAGTGGAAATGCTGGGTCAAAGGAGGTACATAGCTAAAATTTTGAAGTGGTCTTGCTCATTTGTCCAATTTATCAATTATACTCCTACTGACAGTATACAGTGTCCACCTTGAACCTTTGTCAGGACTGAATATTATTTTTAATTACTGCCCATCTGATGGATGGAGAAGAGGCGTCTCAAGGCTTTGATAACCTACCTTTTCATGATTTTTCCCCATCTGTTTCTCTTCTTCTGCTGACTGGTCACTTACATCCCTTGCTCAAGGGTTTTTCTTATTCACTTTATATGTCATGGATAGTTAACACTTTCTGTACTGTATGTGCTACAAATATTTTTCCCCATCTCTGATCTGTCTTTTAATTGTATGGTTTTTTAAACACACACAGTTTTAAACTTTGAGGTGTTAAATCTCCCAACCTTCAGGATTTCTTATCAGTCACAGTACTGCGCACAGTACAGGTTTTAACCTGCATGATTTTACTTTTACTGTGAGACATGAATACTAAATTATATCAAATGCCTTGTTTATTATAAAACGTTAGTTGTTTATTTTATCAGTAAAACTCAGGGAACTACACATATTTATTTTTCCCAACTATCATACCACATAATTAAAATTCTTCCAAAATCAGCGTATGAATTCAACCTTCCCTGCCAATCTCCATTTCCTTGGACGGTCCCTAGCACGGAGCACTGGGGACCTATCTGACACTTCCAACATTTGAGAAGCACTGTTCTTCCATGCACACACACAGACATGCACGTGTCAACCTTGCCTTTAAAAGAAGGTATCATTACCTTTTCCCCTCCTCTTCGAAAAGTTTAGGTAGTTTGGTTTTTTTCTTTAGAAATATTTTAGGATATTCCTTTATAAACATGTTGTGCGCTGATAAGATGTTCCTCTGGCTTTAAAAAAAGTGGGGGGAGGGGGAGAGAAATTAAATTATAAGCATCATAAGAAAATAGTTTCCAAGGGAAAGATTTTCAACTTAATACATACAACCTAATTCCATACTACTTAGCTTAAGAAGCAAATGACAAAAATATGAAACAAACACTTTATGCTTTAGTGGCTGTTTCCTGTGACTGCCTTGGCATTCACCCCGGCCCCAGTCAAGTGAGCACGCCAGCCCTGCTCACTCCATGTCACAGTGCAGCACTGGATCCGAGGAGGCCACAAGTGGGGAAAACCTGCCCATCACGGGAGGCAGAGGCAGCCATTGACTCAGGATCACGTGGGCAGCAGCCGGGATCTGCTCCACCGCCCCTCACCTCCCAGCACACACTGAGGGTCCACACGGGTCCTGCCTGACATGTGGTATGGCTCCAGGACCAGGTGGGAGCAGAGGCTGGGGACAGTGACCAGCTGTGAGGGACAAAGGGGGCTTGCACTCAAGTGTCTGAGCATAGTGAGGGAAACAGTGGCTGCTGCCTACAAAAGCAGCACATTGGTTATCAAATGTAGCCAAAACCAAGACTAATTGATCATATAGGTTTTATTTTTGTTTTTAATTCACTGTATTGGAATTTCTCAGAAGGAGACAGACTGAATCTCCAAAGAGGTCTCTCAAGGCCAGAAGGGCCACGTTTTACAGATTTAGGTGAATTATAAAGCTATTGGGAACCTAAGATTTTTCAGGTCTCTGGAGGGATCAGTTAGAGAAAAAAGATAAATCCTTTAATTTTGCTTACAAAAGTATAGTTTACCAAATTGCTATAAGTCATAATTAGCTTGAAAAGGGTTTCTTTACATCTGGAAAAACACAGATTAAAAGCCAGTAATATTTTAGACAAAACCAAAATTATAACCACTTATCAGTTTCCTCGGTCCCATGTAAATAATCATTTTTGCTAATAGTTTTATGTAGTCAGAGTTTTTATCAGAATTTAAACATTTTTTTTTACCAGTTCATCAGTATTACTTAAAAGTTACCAGAAACCTGTACTTGTCAAAAGTCCCTTTTTATAAACCTTTCTAAAGTGAAAGCATTTTTCAAAGGCATGAGAGTAAAACTATAACTGTTTATGAATGATAAAAGACTAAAGAATGGTTAAATACCTGGTTACACTGTGATTGATTAAAAAAAAAAAAAAAGCCTGGTTACAATAACCAGAATTATGACTGGTAACATTTTTTACATACCAAATTTTTACAAATTTTATATAATTTTTAATTATCTGTATCAATAACACTTTCCCATACAATATAACCTAAGAAGATTTATTGTTTAGTTGACAATACTTCCCATGTAATTTAACATGTCAAATGAACCTAATTAGTTTAATATGATTTTTTAGAATGTTTCAGGGGCCCTCTGAAGCATCCCAAAGTTAGGATGGGTCAAAATAACTTTTCTACAATTTGATATTTGGGAAGTTTCTCAAAAAGTTTTAAAACACTTGGTCAAATAAAATCACAAATCACTGAGAAACAATAAGCATTCAATCAAAGTGAATCAATGGTTTCAAAATCAGATAAAAATCACTTAAAGGCAGACACACACAATTTGTTATCATAAGCAGATTAATATTTTAAGAAAACTTTTATCCTTTTTTAATTGCATGTAATTTTAACCCTTGAAAGCCATAATTTTCAGTGGAAACTAAGCAATTATGAAATGTCTTATGCATTAGGATTTTGCAGATTAGCAAACATACTTACCAACAATTTTTAAAAACCATGTGCTTTATTATAGAGAACATCTCAGGGTGGCAGCAGGCATATCTATTAATAAATAAATTGTCTAACTACGTAACTACCCACTTGTCTAACTAACATATGCACAAAATATTTATAGAAATAAAAGATGGAATCACAATAATGATCAACAGCGAAGGACTATTGGGAATGACCAGGTAGATTTGAAAAAAAAAGAACTCAGTAGAACTCTTCAAAATAAAAATTATAATTTCTAAAATTAAAAACTCCTCATCCATAAAAAAAAGAATAAAATAATGTCATTTGCTGGAGCATAAATAGATCTGGAGATCATCACTCTAAGTGAAGTAAGCCAGAAAGAAAAATAGCATGTGATATTACTTACATGTGAAATAAAAAAAAAGACACTAATTTATTTACAAAACAGAAACAGACTCACAGACACAGAGAACAAACTTATGGTTACCGGGGGGAAAGGCAAGTGGGAAGGGATAAATTGGGAGTTCGAGATTTTCAGATACTAACTACTATTAAACTACTATACTAACTAAACAACAGGTTTCTACTGTACAGCATAGGGAACTGTATTCAATATCTTGTAGTAACCTATAATAAAAAGAATACAAAAAGGAATATATATGTATATATATGACTGAAACATTATACTGTACACCAGAAATTGACACAACATTGTAAATTGACTATACTTCAATAATAAAACAATAAAAAAAAAAACCCTTAATGAATGGGTTAAAGATTAGAGATAGCTGAATAAGGAATTAATAAACTTGAAAATACATTAGTAGAAATTCCCAAATGCTTCATAGAGAAATAAGGAGGTAAAAAATAGAAAAAAGAATCACAAAATATTTATTCCCTTGTTAATTGAAAACATTTATTGAACTCCAGGGTATCCTAGGCTCCAGTAATAGAAGGATGAACAAGATTGGATTTCTGTTTAGGCTGGCAGCCTAGTAGCTGACCCCACCAAAATTCACTGTCCACTTCTTCCCAAATACATGGTTGCCCAGCTAACGACTGTATTTCCCATCCCCACTTTCAACTGGATTCAGCCTAAGAGAAAGTTCTTGCCAACGGAATATAAGAAGTGATTGTAGAAATTCTTCCTCCTTTGTCATTTAGTAAATTGCTTTCCTTGGCTTCATGTGTTTCCTTTCTGTGGAGTGAAACCCACGTGTAGCAATGGCCCTCTTCACCTGCACTGAGAAGGAAATGACAAACACCACATCAAAACACCAAGATGAGGCTGACACATGTCCCTGAATGATTTCATGGGGTAGGATTCTACACACAGCCAGAGTGCCACCTTCAGACTACAGAGTAAGGATGAAAAACCTTTCATTGAAAGCATGTATTTTTTAATCTTATTGTTACATCACATAGGCAGTTACTCTAATCTAATGAATTCAGCCTTCAAGGACTTACCTATATCAAAATGGAGAGAAAGAGACTAAACAAATACATAGGAAATTATCAAGTGCTCGGATAGAAAATGCAGAGTAGGGTAGAAACGGAGAAGTGAATTGTATCAGGGGAAGAAGTATCAGAAAGCTCTTCTTGGAGAAGGAGATTTCAGATTGAATATGAAAATTAGTTCATCTATTTACTGGTAGGGGATGGGATAAGTGGAAGAATGGTACTTCAGATAGGAAAAAAAACAGTATGAGCAGAAGTATGCTCAGTAACACGGAGCAGGTGTAATCAAGAAACTGTACGTCCTGTCATAGGAGGAGGGGAAGAGTCAGTGGGAGACAAGACTGGAGATGTAGAAACCATCCCATTATAGAAGCTCTTGTAAGTAATGTGATTACAATTGACTTATCAAATGTGTATTTAAGACAGAGGAAAGAGGAGATTCTATGATTTTCCAGTTTCTGGCTTGGACAGCTGGGTAGATAATTTTGCCATTCACTAAGATAAAAGTGTGTTTAAAAATATAGCTTCAGCTTTATATAGTAATAAGACTAAAAGGTTTTTTTGTGTGTCAAATCAAATTTATGTCCTTCCTTTTGCAAATGAGCAGATTGAGCCCTGAGTTTAACTGATCTTCCAAGAAGCTCGATTGCACTTCATGATCGTACAAGGGCTGGGACGCACTCCTTCAGACTCCCCACCTACAGACTTTGGAACAGATGTATACGAGAATAAAATCTTATGAAGTTTGATGGGAGACAAGCCGGACCTTGAAGGATAAATAAAATTAAAGTAGGTATAGAAGAGATTAACAAGCATATCAGGATAAAGAAGCATAAATAAAGGTTGGGATTTTAGGGCATATTTGCCCAGGAGTAATATTGATGTCAGCAAGTAGTAACATGAATATATGGATATTTCCATATTGTAGCGGACTTTAAATGCCAGGCAGAGGAGATTTATTCAACAAATATTTAATTTGCATCAACAATGTGTCAGGTACCGTTCTAATCACTGGGGATACATCTGCAGATAAAACAAGTCTTGTCCTCAAGAAGTTTCCAATCTAGAGAGGGGAAACAATCAGATTAAATTTGTAACTACATGTCAGATATACTATTAAGAAATGCAAGCTACCACCAGGGGGTAAGAAGTGCTAAGAGTATCTACTTCATATAGGCTGATCTCAAAACGCAGAGATCCAAGGGAAGTGGAGGAGAAAGGAGAGGAGAAAAAAGAGCATTCCAGACAGAAAGTACAAGTGTGAGGCAGGAGCACACTGGGTGTGTCAGGGACAGAACGTGGAGACCACCGTGGCTGGAGCAAAATAAGCAAGAGGGTCTTGTATAGAGGCAGTGGTCAGAGATGCACTGGGATGAGATCGTGTGTGACCTTGCAGACCACGGTGAAGAACTTAGCTTTCACCTTGAGCGATATGAAAGCCATTAGAAGATTCTGAGCAAATGATGTTCTGACATGTTCTGGCATGTATTTTAACCAGATTCCTCTGACTGCTAAGCCAACCAGAGAGGTAAGGGGGTAAGGGGTAAAGGGGTCAGGAATGGTAAGAAGACCAGTCATGAAGCTACTGCAATAATCTAGGTGAGAGAGAACACTGGTGCTCTGGACCAGGATGCTATTAGCAGTGGTGGTGAGCAATCACTATATTCTGGATATATTTTGAAGGTAGAGCTATCAGGATCTCTCTCAGGTAAGATATGAGGTACAAAAGAGGAAGGCAGCAGGCTCTGATGACTCCACGGTTTGGGGCTTGGCCAACTGGAATTTGTACAGTTGCACATATTCATTAATATGTGGGTGCAGGAGGTTAATAAGTAAAAAGAACAAAAAAATCAACAGTTCTGTTCTAGATTTGTAAAGTCTGAGGTGACTGCTTGATATCTAAGTGTATTTGACTTTATCTCCTATACAGTGAAAAGTCATTGGATAGTCTTGAGCAACGAAATGATATTAAAATCTGGTAACTTAAATGGATCGAAGAAATAGCATCAAAAAACTATCAAAGTGTACATAGATTCCCATCACCCCCTCCTCAGGTGTGATTTGCTAGAGGGGCTCAGAGAATTCAGGAAAATAGTTTACTTACTTATGTTTACCAGTTTATTATAAAAAGACACAAAGGATTATGTAAAAGGATTACAAAGGATACAGATGACCATCTAGATAGAAGAGATTCGTAGGATAAGGTGTGTGCGAATGGGCACAGAGCTTCCATCCCCTCTCCAAGCATCTCTGTCTCAGCATCCTCACATGTTCACCAGCCCAGAAGCTCCTCGAACCCTGTCCTTCTGAGTTTTGACAGAGGCTTCATTACATAAGCATGATTGGTTAAATTTTTGACCCAGAGTTCAAGAGGGTCACACAGTAGGTCCTCCTGGAAACTTGGATGCTTGGGTGGGGTCCAAAGGCACCTCATTAACGTAACAAAGGCATCTTTATCACTCTCATCACTTAGAAAATTCCAAGGGTTCTAGGAACACTGCCAGAAATGGGGACCAAGACCAAATATTTATTTCTTACTATGAATCACAATAGCAGAGAGGGCTATTGGTTTTCTGGATGGAGCAGCGTACAGGACTTTACTGCACAGTGTTAACTGTTTACAATGCCCAACCCCCACCCACTTAGTGTAAGTGTTACTTCCCAGTCACTGTGAGCCCACAAATGTGTGCTTCCCAATGCCCCCTTCCCAAGGGGAGGCACTGCCTCAGGCAGAGAATGCTGGTCTAGACAACTCGATACAGGAGCATGAACTTCAGGTAAAATAACATTAATGTGCACACCTTGAATCACAAGCCTCCAACTTGTTCACAACTATCAAATAAAAGCAAGATTCCGTCAGTCTCTGCCCACATTTTCTGGCACCACAGAAGACAAAGCAGTTCTGGATTGACAGTGCCAACTGGTAGCCACCGATGGAGACTGTTCAAAATAAAAATTGACTTTATTCCAGACCAAGTGATGCTGGTGGGATCACAGTTCGGTTAATTTCTTTTATGTGTACATAAACCATCTTTTTAAAGCTCTTCTTGTCCCCCCTTCATCTTCTAAACTTTATTTTCCTTAAAATAAAAATCACCTATTTCTTCATATCTTCAATTTTTTGTAAAAGAAATCCATGTCTGATAAGACAGCAGAACTAGCCAAACACCCTCATTAAGAAAAAAAAAAAGATAATATATTTTGAAATAAAAATAATTACAACAAAGAGCTAGCCATTATCAATAGACTTGAAAAATCTTAACTTTGTCCAGAAGCCTCCTGAAAGCCATCATAACTGTCTGTATCAACCTCTAATACTCATAATTTGATGTACTTTACCTTAACCTGAAACAATGAGGAAAAAAAATTACTCAATTTTTTTTAATTCATTACTATCATTTAAACAATGCTATTTAAATTTTTTATCATAAAAGTATATAATTTGAAGATACATTTTGGCAAAATTGGGCACATTTAATCATCTGTCAGTTAAGGAGTTCCCATTAGGTGATTTCTAGGTCAACTTTCTCTTCCTCAGTCCTCTAATTCTGCAGTGTTGTGTCTATGGGAAAATGCTGGATGCTAGATAGTCAGCTTAGAAATAAACTTTGGGCCAAAACCTGTTTGTGAGTTTTAGTCTCTGAAAATATAAAAATACAGAATCTACATAACTACATCTGCACTTGAGTATAAGTGGCGACATATTTGTAATATTAATCACTAATAAATGTTGAGCTTTTGCTATATCCCAGTCACAGATCTAATTGCTTAACAAGCAGAATTTTCATACAAACAGACAAATGCATTTGCATCATAACTGTATTTGCCTTTTATATTTCCACATTTAGACATGTTTAAAGGTTTTCTATGAAGTTACAAAAAAGTACTTGGCCAGATAGGAAAAAATCAGTTGTAAAGACGTAGACTCATTTTTTTTTCTATCTAAAACTTAGGAGAACATAAATTTCCTTTTAAACCATATTACGGTTTTTTACTAAGTAAATTGAATTTTAGAACATAAGAGCTGGCTGATCAAGTCACAGAGTACTTTGACAAACAAACAAAAAGTCTTCAAAGCGTATTTAAGTTTATCTCTAAAGCATACAGCCCAGGAAGAAAATTGAAATGTCAAACCAACAGAAGCTACTCTTTGTTTTAAAAAGTATGTTTAAAAATTATTAGCTATCTAGAAAATAAAATCTTTTAAATTGCATTATACATATATATCTATCCCCACAGCCAACACAAGTAGAAAACCCATAATGCTTGTTAAAGCAGTAAGTAGATATTTATTTCTATTGAACATCAGAATATAATTCAGCTCAAAACATTGAACTCTACACTGAATATCTAGGGATCGAAAGTAGTAAGACAGAACAAATCCCCTGCCCTCATGGAATGTGTAGCCTGCTAGAGATGAAAAGTCATAGATCCAAGAATTTAGGAATCCAAAGTGACATCATTTATCCTGTGTTATTCAGTTTGTCTTTGATTTGTGATTACAAAAAAAAAAAAACAGAATAATATGTCAATCTACTGTACTTACTCTGATAGAAGAAACATCAGACAGATGCCAGCTGACTGAGACCACATTCATACGGGCAGCAGCCAGCACAACAGTGGGGCTTGACTTAGTGAGAAGGGCTCACATGTGCCCAGAGAGGGGACAGGAGCAGATTTAACAGCTGGGTTTGAGCCTGTGGTAGAGGCATATGGGAAACACTAGAGAGTAGCAGCCTCCCCTCCATCTTCCTACCGTTGGCCAAAGGAAAGACCTGGGACAAGGAACAACACTCCAAAGAAGATGTGCATATATGTATATGTGCATATACATATATACGTATATATACATATACATGTATTAGTATGCAAACTAAGACCCTTGGTAACATGTGCATCTTCTTTAAATAGTTCTTCCTCCTTCCAGGTCATTAGTGTATGTGTGTGTGTGTGTGTGTGTGTGTGTGTGTGTGTGTGTGTGTGTGTGTGTGTGTGTGTGTGTGTGTGTTAGCTTCAAAGCTAAGACTCTTGGTAGAATTCATGTACCAAAAAAATGTCAACCCTTGAGTCATTTAATTCTCAGCATTTCTATATTTATTATAGATGAACAGTATATTTTATTGGCCACTTTTAACATGGAATACATAAAGAATAAATATGGAGGAGCATGTTTTCCTTAAATCTCTTCCTGATTTGTTGAAATCAACTGAAAGCTTTGTAATGGTGAAAGACTTAAACAATGTCTGTGTGTGCATTTCTGATTGATTGCCTAAAGAAATCTCAGGGCAGGAAAAGAGCCTGAATTACCAAGCCCTCATTAATTTGCCATAATTTTATTTTCTCATTCTAAATAAGTACTCATTTTTACATCTAATTTTGTATTTGCAATCTTATTATTTTTTGTCTAAAATAATGACCCAAAACCTATGCACATTTCCCCTGAAATGTGGCCCCTTCCAGCTCCCTGGTGTGTGCCACTGCCTCAGAAGAAAGCAGCCAAGAAATTCAGGGGAGTTAGTGTCTCAGAGAAAGCAGAGCAAATGTGAGACTTAATAGAGGGAATTCAAGCAGGACAGCCAGACTGAGCCTGGACCAAATGATTGTCTGATGAGGAAACACTGCCTGGGAAGAATTTTTCAAACCAGGAAGATGAAGGCTGAGAAAATCTATGCAGAATGGATTCTTTGCCATACCCAGATCTAGGTGACTTCATCTCTCTTATGATTTCCCCAAAGCAGGGGGTAGGGTGGGGGAATCTAGAAACACATTTTAAAAAAAAATGTCCCAGCTAGAAAGAAGGTGTTCTGCTGCAAAAGACTTAACTAGCTTCTTATGTGTTGGAAAATGGACCAGCGAGTAAGTTCAATAGCTATAAACTTGGGTGAGCTTTTCTGAATAATAATAAACTTTTATGTAGTTCTTCCTATGTGTCAGACACTGTTTACATATATTAGTTCATTTAATTGTCCTTATAAGTCTTTGAAATGGATGTACAAGTGAGAAAACTGAGCCAAAAAGAAATTAAGTAACCAGTCCAAGACCTCATAGCTTGGAAATGGCTGAGTCAGGATTCAAAGCAGGTGACCCAACTCCAGAGTGCATACACCTCATGCTTTGTCCTGTGCCAGAGGGTGCTGGGAGTGAGGAGGCAGGAGTGCAAAGGAAAAAAGTATTCTTTGGAGAAATCTAAGGAATGTTTTTTAAGCATATCTCCCTCCCTTCCTCTGAGGAAGAAGGAATGGAGGGAAAAATCAACGAAAATATAGAAATCATTTGAAGTGTTTAAGAGGATGTGTCTGAAGATGAGGCAAGGTCCCGAGGATAGATGGACACTGATGGCTGGAGAAGAAACCAGTTTCAGAATTTCAAAAACCCAACTTGGGAAAAGACTTTGGCAAGAAAACAGATTTTTAAAAATTATACCTTCAAGTGTCACATATCTTAGGAATCCTGAGCCTTGAACCATGATGTTCCTCCGTTCTTTGGCTCCAGTATATTTCAACTAGGCATCTCCTATGGACTGCTCAAGTACTATTTCACTCAAGATTTGTGTTTTCAACCATTTAAAGCTTTTCCCCCTTGTGACTGCTTTTTGAGTATTAGACAGTACTAAGGATGAGTTAAGTTTGCTTCCCACTAAATTGTTTCCTTAAAATATGACATATACCTCTGCCCCTTCAGTCTGGAGAAATAACCTCCAGGTTTTCAAATGTTTTTCCCTGTGAGGTGAATCCGGCACCTCTGAGAGTCAACAATGGTTTATTCCTGTACTTTACCCATGAAACAAATATATTCGCAGACATTTGAATGACAGGAAAAGAAGTGCACAATAACGTACCTGAACTGCAGTCCTCTCCTGTGACATAATGCATTCAACTGCCCGTAGTCAATAAGCTTAGACATTTTCAAGCCTGCGAAATTAAAAAAAAAAAATCAATTAAAAATGTGAATAATTTTCTCTAATCTTATTGGCAAAGTTTGTAAATAGAGTTTAATTGCAAACATTCATCATAGTAAAAGAATTCAGTGACTATGGAAGTAAGCTATTAACAGTTTTTGTTCGATACACAAGCAGAATTGAGTAGGGTGATTGAAACCAGAGAAGAATGTATTGGTTTTAATTGATGTCAGATCTGGTCCGGCATATTTGTTTGTTTATTTAATTCCTTGCCCCTCATCTTTCAATGATGAATTTTCTGACTCCTCTGTGAACGTATCTTGTCCTTTCAAGATATTATTCTCTTTGGTTCTTTCTCAACTTAAAGGAAAAAAAAAAAGGATCTATCCATTTAGATCCGCCTCAGAAGTTAACCTATCTGTGACATTTAACTTCTCTTCCCTTAAAAAAGTTGTCGCATTAAAACCTAAAAATAGTTGCACTGAAGCAAGCATTATCCTTCTTTATGAATTTTTCATTTATACCTAATGTTTCTTTCACTTTATCATTATCCCCTGAGGGTAGGAGCCATTTCCTATTCATACGTGAAACACTAGAACTCATCACAGTGCTTGAATTTAAATAAATATTGTCTGTTAAATTATAATGAATAAATAAGAACATGGCTCTAATATGTCAGGCAAGGGTCAGTTGTATGCCAGGAAAATAAATCAAGGAAAAAATAATGAAGGCAGGAAAGTGAATATAAAGTTGTGTTTAAAGATGATGGTAAAGAATATTCACCAAAAACTTATAAAAACAAACGGACAGACAGCAAACAAGCCAGACACTCTCTGATCCATGGAAGGTATTACACTTTAATGACTTTACCTCCCTTCTATGTGAGACTGAAGATCTGGTTGTCATTTTTGGCAGTAAAAACCTATTTACCAGGGCAAAGAGCCCACTAAGTAACAAAGTATAAAAAGAAGAAATGTTTTTAATCTTTGTTAAAACTGAGGATTTAGCATATTTCTTTACCACTCATTCTGAAGAATATCAGCCAAATGGTGTGATTTCAATAAACTTAAAAGAGGCCTGGATGCACTCACTTCTCTTGTTTGAGGAAATAAGCAGACTTCTCCAGCGGAAGGTGGTATAGCCCTGAAGGACACAGCCAATGAAATCTTACCTGGAAAGGGGTGTTCTTGAAACTAGGACAGATTAAGAGGAACCCCAAACCCATCATATACCTGTAATGTAAAGCTGAACAAGGACCCCGCACATATCACATTTTTTTGAGTCAGGTTATTGTGGTGGGAAGATAGAGGACAAATATTATACAAAAAGTATTCAATATTGTTTTAAATAATTTAAGTAGAAAAAAAAGCTTATTTTCTTAACTTGATGACTATACCAAACCAAAAGACCTCAGGTGTAATGTTAAAACCCTAGAAGCAATGGCATAAATTCAGGAACATGATACAAGTACCCCTAGGGTTACACACTTCTGGAAGTAACTAACAACACAATTTGTAAAAGAAATACATAAGTTATGTGGGGAGGGTGTAGCTCAGTGATAGAGAGCCTGCTGAGCATGTGTGAGGTCCTGGGTTTGATCCCCGGTTCCTCCATAGAAAGAAAGAAAGAAAGAAAGAAAGAAAGAAAGAAAGAAAGAAAGAAAGAAAGGAAGAAAGGAAGGAAGGAAGAAAGAAACCTATTGACCTCCCCTACTCAAAAAATAATAATAAAAAAAAATACACACTTTATAAAAATGAGGGAAAAGAGAGAATAAAAGATAATATTATAATTATGTAAGTAGAAAACAGAATTTCATAGACTGGAAATCCATTAGGGTATTGACTGAAGCAGTTGATTATGAAAGTAACTTACTATTCAATTGCTTGTCCCCTTCTCTGAATAAATGAGTCCTAAAAGCACCCGGATCGGGGAGGAAGGCAGACATCCATGTCAGCCGTAGGTATTGGGTGAGAGGTGGGGTGTGGCCATGGACAAGCCCCAGGTGTGGTGGGCATCCCTGTGCGGGGTGGGCCCGTGCAGAGAATCAGAGCCCAAGACGGGTGAGGGGAGCAATGGTGTGAGGGAGGAGGAGGAGGGGACATGCCAGTGCCCAGCGAGGGACCCGTAGTGGGATTAAAGGGCCAGTAGCATGAGAGATCGGCTACATACAGGGGAACCGATCAAAGGTATTACAGCAGGTAGGAGCAAGATTTCTCACGTGAAAAAAAAGAGAGTTACAATAAAGAAAGAGAGAAGTCCAGAATGAGCCCTGTAGTTGCGCTGGACTCGGACAAACTGTTGTAAACCTGAGGTTTTCAATAGATATAAACTGATGAGCGAACAAACATAAATGTAAAATGTTATTCCATAGATCTGTCCACTGAGAGCTCTGACATTCTAACATCAATGAACACACACTGCGCCCAGATCCTGATTTTAAAATACAATTCCTTAAAATGAACTAGGGCTCTTTGGGAAAATGGCTGGTCCCAGGGTTCAGATCGGGAAAAGTGCAAGATAAGCCTGAAAAATCTTATTTCTCCAGAAAGCAAGGAAATGCTTAAACCATCTTGAAGCTGCTCCCAGTGGCCAGACTGTGAACAATTAAACAATTGGGGCATGAAAATATATAATGATAGTAAGTCATTAAAACTCTTTGAATAAAGTAGGAAATCATAAATTTATATTGATGGATTGATTACATATTTAATGAGAAATGGAATATTTACATACCTTCAAAATGCTTTTTTACAAAATACTTATTAAATACAAAAGTTCCCCTTAAGAACCGTAAGAGCAAATTTGCAGCAGAGAAGCTCTCCGTGCACCACCTTAATCAAATGATTAAAGTGAAATTATGTGCCACTTGATAAAATGGAAGAACACAGAATCACTTCTATGACATTTCTGCCAAAGATCTCTAGCTTGCATCTAATCGTAAAGAAACATCAGACAAACCAAACTGAAGCATATTTCACTAAATAACTGGTTTGTAATCTCCCAGCATCAAGGTCATGAAAGGCACGGAAGGCTTAGAAACTGTTCCAGACTAAAGGAGACCAAAGAGACAAGACAGTGAAATACAACATGAGATTTTAAATCGAATCCTTCTACTTAACATTATCAGAACAAGTGGCTAAGTTTGAAAGGGGTCTCAGGATTAGATGACAGTAATTTATCTCTGTTAAGATCCTGATTTTGATGAGTGTATTGTGATTATGTCGTAAGCGAATGTCCTTGTTTTTAAGAAACACATACTAAAATATTTAAGAATGATGGAGTGTCAAAAAAATTTCAAAATTCTTTAAAAAAAAAGTCTTTACATTTTACATTCTGTAATACGATGGTTTCAAAATTTTTAACTTTATTTTTTAAAATTCCATATATTTCTCATATGATGACTTTTATCATTAGAAAATATGAGAAAAAAAGGTATTCATAATAGCAAGGGAAAAAGACAAAATGCTCAGGAATACATTTTACTGAGTGTCATAAAAGGACACTTGTGTAACTTGGAAGTAGAAAGTTTGAAAAAAGAGACCAGTTCCTGAGTAGGAAGATTCCATGTCATAAAGATGTCAATTCTCCACAAATTAATTTTAAATTTAGCACATTTTTCCAATTAAAACATCAAAATATTTATTTGTTGAAAAAGCCCAAATAGTTCAAAATTTCACATGGAAAAATAAAAATGAGAGAATAGCCATTTAAAAATAGTCTTTTTAAAAAGAGTAATCAGTAAAGGTGACTCTCACCAGATATTGAAATACAATGCTTCAAAAATTACAACAGTTCAACACAAATGCATAGAAAACAAGAGATAAGTGTAAAAAGTAAATGATATATTCCAGAAATAGATTTAGAATACATACAAAAATTTAGGATACACATTTACATAGTCAAAAAAATCACAAAAACTGGCATTTTAAATTAGTAGGAAAATGAGAATTACTTAACAAATGGCATTAGAACAGTTGGTTGGTCACTTGGAAAAATATTAAGTTGTAATCTTACATCACTATTCAAAGTAAATGCATTCAAAATAAATTCCAGATGCACCGACTATTTAACAAGCTTAATATTGAAAAATAAAACGATACTAAAAGAAAGCATGGAGGAATTATGTTTAATTCTTGGTATGGAGAATGACATTCTAAGCAAGAACTGGTGACAAAGGACAAAAACTACACAACCATTCGAAAACCTTTGTAGGACACAAAAGTCACAAAGACAAAAGAAAAATGCAAACTGAGAAAAATGTAAAGTTCATGCCAAAGGGCTAATTTCTTTTATAAACAAAGAGTTCTTTCAAATAAAAGGAAAAATAAACCTCAGTGAATGGACAAGGGCTATAAATACAAATGGTCACAAACATATGAAAAGATTCTAAATCTCACTCTAAGAAAAGCAAACTTAAAGATTGATCAAAACTGTTTTCAACTAATTTACTGGCATAACATTTGTTTTACAATACATGATATTAGTATAAACTTTGTGAAAAAAAGTTTATATATACTTATAGTAGGACTAGAAATTAGTACAACCTCTTTGGAAGACAACTTGTCAGTAATTGTCAAAATTTTAAAAGCACGCATCATTCAGCCCAGTAGTTTTATTGATACACTTGCTTACCAACTGGAAAAAGGTATGTACAGGATATTTATTTGATTTTTAACAGCAAAACAAAGTAGAAAAAAATTTCCAGCATGTTAGTTAGGATCTAGTAGCCAGGAAACAGAAACCACACCAGTAATTTTAATGGAAACAAAACTGACACAAAGAACTGTTAGGAATTAGAGGACTGAAGAGACAAAAGGGGAACACCTAACATCATGCAGGGAGCATTTACCACCACTATTTTTGCTGTTGAAACAAAGGAAAGAGGTTTAATTGGTAAAACTTAGAAGCTTGGAGCAATGGCTTATAAAAGCTGAAACTCACACCGCTAAGGACAAGGCACAGGCAGCTAGCGTAGGATTTTTTTTGGGGGGTGCAACGGGGCTATTTCTGGGAATGTTGGGGAAACTGCAAATGGAATTAATTGCTGCTGCTGCTGGAGAGACACTCACAAGGAGACTCAAACCAGAATTGAATTCAAAAGAATAAACACTTTCCTTAACTTTTCCTTGCCTTCCAACCTTCTCTAAAACCTGCTATTAGAAAATCCTAGTAGGAAGCCAGCTGGCTGCCTGGGAAAAACTCTTTTGCCCCAAACTCATAAAGCAGAATACAGAAGTATGGACTTGAAGAAGAGACACCGTAACTTAAACATCCATTGGTAGCATTCTGGTGTATTCAAACAGTGAAATATAATATAGCCACTAAAATGAGTATCTATACATACAAGAATATACATAGAAAATTTCATGAAAAAAATATGATCGTCTCTTCTGAGGATTAGGAGTGTGGGTTGGGAGGAAAAAATCAAATCTTCAATATTCTCTTGTGCCTAAGGCTTACGTTATTTATGTAATAATTTTTATAACAGAACCAGTCACCAAAATGCAAAAAAAAAAAAAACTGTGAGATTTGTTCTCATTCTTCTGTCCATTTACTAACCACCTGAATGTTAGGCTCTGGAGAAACAAAGACATGTGAATGATGATCACTTGTCTCCAGATACTCATCTAATCAGAACCATAACCCTAAGGCACAAGTAAATGGAATATCTAATGTGAGTTAAAGGTGATAAGAATAGAAAGGGTGTAGGAAAAGTGCTGAAGGACTTCAGAGATAATGGAAAAATTACTTTAAACTGCAGAGGACAGGAGAGACTTTGCGGAGCATAAAGTCATTGAGTCTTTGAAGAACTGGGAAGGTAGAAATAAACAGAGCAAGAAAGGAGGGAACCCCAAGAGGAAACACAAGCTAAGGCAAGAGAGTATGGTGAGGAGTGTGATGGTGTCCCTCAAGGAGTAACTATCTGTCAGCATGAGAACTCTCCAGCTCCATTCCCTGGAGACCAGAGAGAGCTTGTCAGCTAGTTGCTAGGCAACACTGCTTAGAGAACAATGATCCCTGATTGGTGAGTTGCATCAGGACCAGGAGAAACTAGGGATGATCTGATGGAGAGCCACTGAATTGGGCTTCCCTCAGCACACGACTCTTGTCAGTGAGAGGTTCCACGCAGGAAACGGTGCCTATGGAATTTTCACAGGAGATGTTGGCTCCTGCCAGGAATGATGCTTTTAAGCCAGGGCTATTTTTCCACCTGCTCTTTGTGACTCTGTTTGCCTTGAACCTGAACTCCACCTGAGGGGCCAAAGAGGACTCTGTGGGCTGCTGGCTAGGCAGTTGTGAGAACTGCTTCCACAGAAGGGAAATTCCTGATGCTGTTCTTCTGGAAGACGGGGATTCTGTCCTATGTCCTTCTGAGCACAGGTGCCAAATATGGCAGTCGGATTATTTACTTAGGTGGACCTAGGAATTCCTTTTGTCCCCCTGAGCAGAATTGCAGATGGGTTTTAAAAACATCCATCCACGCATTTTAGCTGTAGGGGAGCGTTCTATTAATAGAAGTGTAAAGACTGGGATGTGAAACAGATTTTAGCCAAACTGAAAAGTTTAAGTGCTAGATTGAGGGAAACAGATTGTAATCTAATGTTTGGAGGAGAGTAAGACCCCGACGACTTTTAAGCAGAGTTAATATGATCAAATTCCCTTTTTAATCATTGCATCAGAAAGGAAATCTGCTTCATAATATATGCTGGAAGGAAGACCAGAGATCAGCCCAGTCCGAGGTGATGGACGCTCCTGATGGCTGAAGTACTGATAACGGGGGACTGATGCAGGAAGTACTTCTGAGACAGACTGAGACCAAGGGGTGACCTCGTGTGACCTCTAGTCAGGAGACCTGATTTGCAATGCATTGTAATTTAGGGTTTCCGGCCTGAACACCCCAGTCATGATTAAGCAAGCACAAGTTTAAGTTGCCATAATTTAACTTCTAAAGGCCCTTCAAGATTTTCTGACTGAAGGTACACTGAGATGGTTGTAACAGTAGTAAGAAAAAAATAGAAACACTACTTTTTCAATAAAATATCCACCTTTTCTCCTTTGGGATTAAAAACAGAAAAGAAAAAAAGTGACTTTACACTGAAGAATAAAGTTGAGAAAATAATTTTTCAATATTTCTTTTCCTAAATTATCTGATGGTATTTTCCATTGGGACCATTATTCTTTATACAAACACTGAGACATACACAAGCATTCAACCACATTTTCCATCTTTTATTCTTTCTTGGAATATTCATTCTCATCTCTTTCAGCTCTGTTTCTCAACCTTGCTTTCTTTACACATTACATAGTCTGCTTCTCCACTGCCAAGCTCCCCTTTTTCTTACTTGCACTCCTAGGGTTTGAATGGTGTAAAATTTTTAAATGGAACAATATTTACCTTTCCAGATAAATATATATCTTGAAATTCCTTTCATCTTTAGCTGCTGAAGAACTGAGAACACTCAAATTACAGGAAATGCCCTTGAAGTGTTAGGAATGATGACACCATTTTTTTTTAAGGTTTTCTGTAAATATATGCCATAAAATGGAAGAAAAAAAAAAAGAGAGAGAGAGAGAGCAAAGGAAAACATGCACTTAGGAGTACCATCATGTTTCTAAATGCCTTGAACTGTCTCTAGTTTTCTCTTCAATGTTTTTTTTGCTGTTGTTCTACATTCTTATATGTTGGAACAAACAAAATATAACTACAAATATCTTGTGACCCCGAAAGCCTTTTGTTATTGGGAAAACAAAAACACAAAAACCTTTTGTCAAGCACAAAAATTCTTTCTGCTAGATAAACCAGTGGTCAAGGCGAAAAGCACATTTTTGAAATTGTCCTTTCTCAGAAGGCTAAACTTAATAAGCATGAATAAAGTAAAGGTATAGCTTATTGACCCAAACAAAGGTAGCTAGCTAGTTAACACTCCTAATCATAAATGTAAAAGGGGCTTCCTCCAGACAAATGCTAAAGGACAGCTTCCAGTCTCAAAAAAAAAAAAAATTAAGACATTTTTCTTCCTTTTATCTCTTCAGGAAATCAGCTTCTAATAACAAACAGGTCATGTGTGTACCGAAGCCAGATGCAGTTTCACGTAGGTGGTGAAACTCCTGCAAGCATTGCTAACTGTCAGGTTTTAAAACAATTCTCATCCAGAATAAAAATGTGGCACGACTTTTTTTTTTTTTTTGCTTTTGAGAACAATCATCTCTCTCCTAGCGTTAGCGTGCTATGAAGAATCCTGAGACACAAGTCAAAGAGACTGGAGAAGGAGAAAACTTGAAAGTTTCAAAGGGAAAAATATGTACGTGACTCCAAGAAGTTTAACCACTTGGAGAATTTGTGAGTCTGAATTTCAGAGTTAAGGAGACAGCACTGGAAGGGTGTTTGAAGATGTGTGATATGTTCTCTGCCTTAAATCAAGAGTGTCTAAGTAGCTAAAATAGCAAAATGCAAGAAATGCACAACCATCATTTAACTGGTAAAACGTGCAGGGAATTTCAGGTTCATGGGTCAGGAGGAAACCAGAGTGCCGCTGACTTTGCTGTTATTTTTATGAGTAAATTCATCGCATAGACGATACTATTAAGAGTCTCTACCACTTGGCAACTATGTGAACTTTCGTATGGAACCTAAGCCTCACTATCCCTAACTGTAAGTCAGACCGTGTGTGAGTTTCCGGTTGCTGCTATAACAAATTACCACCAACTGACTGGCTTAAAACTACACAAATTTATGATTAAAGGAGTGATACAAGATGAGGATATTACACTCGTTAATATATATGCACCCAATATAGGAGCACCTAAGTACATAGAACAATTACTAACAGAGATAAAGGGGGATATTGATGGGAATACATTCATAATTGGAGATTTTAATACTGCATTAACATCACTAGACAGATCTTCCAGACAGAAAATAAATAAGGCAACAGAGAAACTAAATAATACAATAGAAAAATTAGATTTGGTGGATATTTTCAGAGCATTACACCCCCCAAAATAGGATATACATTCTTTCAAGTGCACATGGAACATTTTCTAGAATTGGTCATTTACTTGGGCACAAAAGAAACCTCAACACTTTAAAGAAGATAGAAATTATCTCAACCATCTTTACTGACCACAATGCCATGAAACAAGAAATCAACAACAGAGAAACAAAGGAGAAAAAAAGGAAAGCATGGAGATTAAACAATATGTTCTTAAAAAACCAATGGGTCAATGAGGAAATCAAAGCTGAAATTAAAAAATACCTGAGACAAATGAAAATGAAAGCACAACCACACAAAATTTATGGGACACAGGAAAGGCAGTGCTAAGAGGGAAGTTTATAGTGATACAGGCCTTCCTCAAAAAAGAAGAACAAACTCAAATAAACAATTTAACCCACCAAATAAAAAAACTAGAAAAAGAAGAACAAAAAACCCCAAAAGGTAGCAGAAGGAAGGAAATTATAAAGATCAGGGAGGAAATAAATAAAATAGAGATTTAAAAAAAAAAGAAAACCATAGAAAAAAATCAATCAAACCAAAATCTGGTTTTTTTGAAAAATAAAATCGACAAACCTCTGGCCAAACTCACAAAGAAAAAAGAAAGAGCACAAATTAGCTAAATAAGAAAGGAAAATGGAGAAATTACAACAAATAAAATAGAAATACAGAATATCATACGAGAATATTATGAAAAACTATATGGAACCAAACTGGATAACCTAGAGGAGATGGACAAGTTTCTGAAAGCATACTGTCCACCAAGACTGAATCAAGAAGAAACTGATCACTTGAACAAACCGACCACTAGGAATGAAATTGAAATAGCAATAAAAAACCTCCCTACAAATAAAAGTCCAGGACCACACGGCTTCACTGGGGAATTCTACTAAACATACAAAGAAGAACTCATACCAGTCCTTCTCAAACTCTTCCAGATGATTGAAAAGGAAGGAATACTCCCAAACTCATTCTATGAAGCCGCCATCACCCTGATACCAAAACCAGACAAAGACACTACCAAAAAAAGAGAATTATAGGCCAATATCACTGATGAAAATAGATGCCAAAATCCTCACCAAAATATTAGCAAATAGAATCCAACAACACATAAAAAAGATTATACATCATGACCAAGTGGGATTCATCCCAGGGACACAAGGGTGGTTCATCATACACAAATCAATCAATGTAATACATCACATCAACAAGAGAAAGGACAAAAACCACATGATCATCTCAATAGATGCAGAAAAAGCATTTGATAAAATTCAACACCCATTTATGATAAAAACTCTCACCAAAGTGGGTATAGAGGGAACATATCTCAACATCATAAAAGCTACATATTACAAACCTACAGCCAGCATAGTATTCAATGGTGAAAAACTCAAAAGCTTCCCACTAAAATCTGGGACAAGACAAGGATGCCCACTATCACCACTCCTATTCAACATAGCCTGGGAAGTCCTAGCCACAGCAATCAGGCAAGAGAGAAAAATAAAAGGGATCCACATTGGAAAAGAAGAAGTAATAGTGTCACTATATGCCAATGACATGTTACTATATATAGAAAACCCTAAAAGGTCCACACAAAAACTACTAGAGCTGATTGAAGAATTCAGCAAGGTAGCAGGTTACAAGATTAACGTTCAAAAATCAGTTGCATTTATTTACACTAATGATGAATCAACAGAAAAAGAAAGTAAAGAAAAAAATCCCCTTTAAAATAGCACCTAAAGTAATAGAATACCTAGGAATAAATCTAACCAAGGAGGTGAGAGAATTATACACAAAAAACTATAAACCATCGATGAAGGAAATTAAAGAAGACTTTAAAAAATGGAAAGATATCCCATGCTCCTGGATTGGAAGAATCAACATTGTTAAAATGGTCACATTGCCCAACGCAATCTACAGATTGAATGCAATCCCTATCAAATTACCCAGGACATATTTCACACAACTAGAACAAATCATAATAAAATTTATATGGAACCATCAAAGACCTAGAATTGCCAAAGCATTACTGAAGAGAAAGAAAGAGGCTGGAGGAATAACTCTCCCAGACTTTAGACAATACTATAGAGCTACAGTCATCAAGACAGCATGGTATTGGTACAAAAACAGACATATGGGCCAATGGAACAGAATAGAGAGCCCAGAAATGAACCCACAAACTTTTGGTCAACTAATCTTCGACAAAGGAGGCAAGAATATACAATGGAATAAAGACAGTCTCTTCAGCAAATGGTGTTAGGAAAACTGGACAGCAGCATGTAAAGCAATGAAGCTAGAACACTCCCTTACACCATACACAAAAATCAACTCAAAATGGATCAAAGACTTAAACATAAGACAAGATACAATAAACCTCCTTGAAGAAAATATAGGCAAAACATTATCTGACATACATCTCAAAACTGTTCTCCTAGAACAGTCTACTCAAGCAATAGAAATAAAAGCGAGAAATAAACCAATAGGACCTAACGAAAATTACAAGCTTCTGCACAGCAAAGGAAAACATAAGTAAAACAAAAAGACAACCTACGGAATGGGAGAAAATTTTTGCAAATGAAAGCAACAAAGGCTTGATCTCCAGAATTTATAAGCAGCTCATACGACTTAATAAGAAACAACCAAACAACCCAATCCAAAAATGGACAAAAGACTTAAACAAGCAATTCTCCAAGGAAGACATACAAATGATCAATAGGCACATGAAAAAATGTTCAATATCACTAATTATCAGAGAAACACAAATCAGAACTACAATGAGGTATCACTTCACACCAGTCAGAATGGCCATCATACAAAAATCCACAAATGACAAATGCTGGAGAGGCTGTGGAGAAAAGGGAACCCTCCTACACTGCTGGTGGGGATGCAGTTTGGTGCAGCCACTGTGGAAAACAGTATGGAGATTCCTCAAAAGACTAGGAATAGACTTAGCGTATGACCCAGGAATCCCGGTGCTGGGCACATATCCAGAAGGAACCCTACTTCAGGATGACAGCTGCACCCCAGTGTTCATAGCAGCATTATTTACAATAGCCAAGACATGGAAACAGCCTAAATGTCCATCAACGGATGACTGGATAAAGAAGAAGTGCTATATTTATACAATGGAATACTACTCAGCCATAAAAACCGACAACATAACGCCATTTGCAGCAACATGGATGCTCCTGGAGAATGTCATTCTAAGTGAAGTAAGCCAGAAAGAGAAAGAAAAATACCATATGAGGCTGCTCATATGTGGAATCTAAAAAAAAAACAAAAACAAAAACAAACAAAGCATAAATACAAAACAGAAACAGACTCATAGACATAGAATACAAACTTGCAGTTGCCAAGGGGGCAGAGGGTGGGGAGGGATAGACGGGATTTCAAAATTGTAGAATAGATAAACAAGATTATACTGTATAGCACAGGGAAATATACATAAGATTTTATGGTAGCTCACAGAGAAAAAAATGTGACAATGAATATATATATGTTCATGTATAACTGAAAAATTGTGCTTTACACTGGAATTTGACACAACATTGTAAAATGATTATAAATCAATAAAAATGTTAAAAAAAAAAAAAAAGAAAGAAAACACACACACACACACAAAAACTACACAAATTTAGTATGTGACAGATCTGGAAGTCAGAAGTCTGAAACAGGTCTCAGGCTAAAATTAAGTCATCACCAGGGCTGCATTCTTTCTGGAAGCTCTAGGGGAGAATACATTTCATTACCTTTTCCAGCTTCTCGGGACTGCCCAAATTCCTTGGCTTAGGTCTCCCTTCCATCTTCAAAGCCAGAGATGACCAGTCAAGCTTTTCTCACCCTGCATCCAACCCCCATGCCTCCCTCCTCCACTTCTAAGGATGCTTACGATTATGGAGGGTCCACTAGATAATCCAGAACACTCTCCCAACTCAAGATCAGCTGATTAGCAGCCTTCATTCCAACTTCCGGGGGTGGAAGTTATAGCTCAGTGGTAGAGCACATGCTTGGTGTGCACGACGTCCTGGGTTCAAACCCCAGTGCCTCCATTAAGGAGAAAAAAATAAAAATAATTTCTAAAAAATTCCACCTTCAACCTTAATTACACTTGACCAGTAGCATAGCATATTCCCAGGTTCAGGGGACGTGGACATCGTTGGGGACCATCATTCCGCCCACCACAGAGCTCACAGGTTCTTGTGAGAAATAAATGGAATAAAACTATAACATGCCAAATATATAACAACATAACTACTTATAGAAAGCCCTCAGTAAACGTTATTCACATACAAAATTTATGGAGAAGGTAGACATGACTAAATGTAGCCTAGCTAACCTCATCCAAAATAAACAAGAATGTATAAAAATGGCTAGATTATCTTTAAGGTCCTTAACGGAATCTTCCTATTTATTCCCATTGCATTTTGAATGACTCTCATTTCTATCTCCTTTATAATTCAGGCTCAGTCATCTGATGGATTGAAAGTACCCTCACGTAGGCTTCCATGAGATCATGTTTCAGCAGTGACAATCAGAGTTTGCGAAAGGAAATGGTCCACTTGCTAGACTTAGCACAGAGACACAGCTACTGAGCAAGCAGGACACGTCTCCAAAGAGAAGTCACACACAGAACATCAAGCAGGAACCTCTGAAGGGAAAACCGAGAGAGCTCCCCTGCTTTCCATTATGCTCTATTCAGTTCTGAGATCTAAATTGCCGCTGATTTTTCATCTTTTAATCACTTCGCACAAGTGAAGTGTCCTTGGGAGGCACTACAGAGGGCAGCACACATGTCATCCCACTGATTCTAAATTAATTTGATCTTTTAACTCCCAACTACTGCACTTCCTAGGCTGCTAAAAACAGAAACTGTCTTAAGGGGACTTTTTTTTCTATACAGTAGAAACTGTGGTTTTTGGCAAAATTAAATTTAATACTTATTTCAACTTGCATTGAAATATAATATTGACTACACACAAGAGGTTTTTTACAATAATAATGAAAGCATATAAAAGTAACATAGGTAGGGATTCATTTAATTTAACATAATGACTTTGTCTAACACTGTTCAAGACATAAGTATACCCCTTCAAAGGGTATCAGTTGTCAGCTGTGGCAAATTTTTCCCTGGAGACTATGATTAATTTTAAAATATACATATTTAAAAGAGTCAACTCTCACAGGAAGGTAAAAGAATAGATGGGTTAGCTTTTCAAAATCCACAGATCTACCCAATAAATGCTAAAATAATAAATGCTTCGTTGAAGTTGACTGGATCATAATTATTACCACTGTTACCTTAACGACTTTTACAATCTCAATTATCTCTAGGACTATTGCATACTATTAGTCGGTATATTGGTGATCAAATAATCTATGAATCTGATGGCTGTGACAAGAAGTCTTTAGAAAAGTGTTCTGGCTTTAGCTTGATGATATAAAATAAGAAAATGTAAATTGTATAAACTTCTAAATATTTAACTCTATATTTATAATTCCTAAAATATTATAAATCAGAGATGGCAAAATTAAAAGGGAATGAATTTCAGAGCAAAAATAATAGGAATCATCTTTTTTGTTTCCTTGAAAATTTTACATACAAATCCTCCTGGTGAAAATGTATTAAATATCTCACAAAGGGCAGTAAAAGTAACTCTCGGTAGGCACCAGAAGTCCCACCACAAACAAGGGGCCTGATCACTGGTGAACTGGGTGACCTCTCTAAGCCCTTGACTTCTCTCCTCTCTAAAAGTATTTGTTATCTGAAGCTCTGAGAGTTTATAAATATCCTCATTTTACTAAGTAAAATCCTGGAGACCCAGAGAAGGGAAATGGCTTCAGGAGGACAAAGCAGTACTAGAGCATCTCTGTTTTTCCCCTTCCACTCTACCATCAGTAAGACTCCCAGGATCCTAGTCTGAGATCTGCAGACACTAACTACTATATATAAGATACATAAACAGCATGTTTATGCTGTGTAGCACAGGGAACTATATTCAGTATCTTATAGTAACTTATAATGAAAAAGAATATGAAAAGGAATATATATATGTATATGTATGACTGAAACATTGTGCCCTACACTAGAAACTGACACAACATTGTAAATTGACTGTACTAAAAAAAAAAAAAAAAAAATTCCTGGGGTCCCTACCAACCCTTAAATGCCCCGTTTCTTGTATCTGGAGTCAGTACCATTGGAAACAATGCAGACCCTCCGTGTGCTGCCCACTCACTTGGGATGCTGCGAGGTGGAGGGGGAGGCAGATTGCTTATAGCTACCATGTGAGATAAAATGGCTTCTGGAAGAGGAGACTTAGGCATCTTGATGGCTCCAAGGCAGCTGCCCAGAGGCTACTTGCGAGGCAAATGACCGCTCTTTTCCGTGAGGCGTCACAAAGCAGAACCCTCAGGGTGCTCCCTGATAGGTGGAGTGCTGCGGAATCTTTGTGTTCACACTTCTTCCACGGATACAGCATTCTGAGGGCGAAACCTAGACCAAGAAGAACTGTATCCTTGTCCAGTGGACTTTATGAAGGAGGCTTTGTGAGCGGCAGTGAGCAGTAGGACTGAAGAGGGAAACTGTAATCCACAGAGCAGAATAATTGCACATGTGAGTCTATGTTAGATAAAGGAAGACTCCATCCCATTGGGCTCCCACTGGCCAGAGCCTTCTGGTTACTAAGTGTTTTCGTTGGGTATCCAAGACCCTTTCTGTAGCAGTGGCAACAGGATGTTTGTACTGCTCTCCAAGGCTACGCACATAGGGTGAAAACATACCTTCTAATTATCAGACACCAATAAACTCACCCCTGCTTATACTTAACCATATTCTGCTAGGGCATGCTATAGGGTTTGTTATTTTTTTTGCTGCTCCACAACAATTAAGGCTCATTCCAATGGCCAAGGTTTAGAATCCTTATCAATATATCTTTTAATTCTGTGTTTCACCTTTGAAGGCTTTTAAAAATTTTTGTTCTGGTGCCATAACTGTAAAGGGTTATGCACAAAAGGGCTGTGACTGACTCCTGAGCTGGATATAGTGATAACTATTTATAGAGCAACTTCATTGAGAAAACATTAATAACCAGAATTGAAAACTTTGGCTGTATTACAAAAGGAACACATTTATCTGGTAGTAATTCCTATTATATTGCCTCTGCACAGGACACTTACTTCACCAGAATTTTTCAGTTGAGTATATTTTTCTGTACCAAGTTTTATAAACTCAAGACTCACTGTAGACTCAAATTGGTTAAGTCTCATTGTTTTTCACCCTGTATCTTTTTCTGCACTAGCCAGCTCACCTTTGCCCACATGGTTGCCATCTCAGTATGGCACTTTGCCGTCCCAACTGTGGCCCCTTGGGACTCTCTATGCCTTCCTTGACAAACTATCCCAGATCCATTGTCACATTTAAAACTCAAAGAACCAAGGACATCTTTATAAAAGTTAGTTATAAAGCACTCCTACAGTTTTCATGGATTTTAAACAGATGGGGCTATATTAGATTTTTTTTACCCTTTGACAAGTAGTTTTGATCAAGAAATATAAGAAATATATAAATATAAGAAATGAAGTTTTCTAAGGTTCTAAGTTTATACTAATCAACTTCCTCTCTGATTCCAATTTCATAAGCTCTTTTTTTAACATTTGTTTAATTGAGTTATAGTCATTTTACAATGTTGCATAAGCTCTTATTTTTATTTATTTTTCTAGTTCTTTTCCCTTCTTTTCTAAATTTTCACCTCTTTCTTTTTTCTTTTCTATATCTCATGCATAAAAAAGCTGATTAACATTATAATGATTTCACATCAAACTGGGCCTTGCTTGAAAACAATTAATATATACATATGTGTAAAGTGACAATGCAAGTAAACAAGACTATTAAGGAAGAAACAGCAAATTAAGCAATTCATAAGGCTTATTTCATTTTATCCAAGTCTATGTGATCTCCATGGTTTTGTGTGAGCATCTCTGCTAGTATCTTCTGGTGTTTGTCCGGAGAGATGCCAACAAATCACACATTCAGCTCCCCCAAAATGTATCCTCCCAACATATTCTGGATACCCTTAAAATTCATTCCAAGGACAAGAACATAATCACTGGCATGTCTTTGATAGACAGATGTATGAAATTTTCAATTCCAGGACATCCTTCATAAGTTTGCTCACTTCTCAAACACATATTTGTTAAATCATCTTGTGCAAGTCACTTAATCTGCCTTAGTTTCAATATCTCAATCTACAACGTAAGCTAATGATAATGCCTCATACAAATGTTAGACAATAAAATTTAAAAATGAACGTAAAGAGACTCTAGCACAGTTTCTGGATATAGTAACCACTCAACGATCATCTTTACTACTAATGTTACTTTGCTGAGGTAACCCTTGAGACATTCACATAAATTAAAAACATTTTAAATGCTTTAGATTTCCTCAAATCCTTTTTTGAAAAGAGCTATATTTTTATTTCATACAGGCTCCTCTCTTCCCACCCCATAGTTAGTAGTAGTGTATCACAGGCTTATTTTTCTAGATATAACTCAGGTATCCATTCCATATCACAAAAACCAGTAATAATAATAATAATAACAACCAAATTTGCTGTGATAATTTTTATACATTATTAACCTTTCAAATAAATTAATTCCAGAGAGTAGAATGCTTCAATTCAAACAATTCAATATATATATTTCTTTTTTTTAATTAAATTCTTTTCATTGAAGTGTAGTTAATTTACAATGTTGTGTTAGTTTCAGGTGTACAGCAAAGTGATTCAGTTTACATACATATGTGTATATATATTGTTTTTCAGATTCTTTTCCATTATAGGTTATTACAAGATATTGACTATAATTCCCTGTGCTATACAGTAGGTCCTTGTTGTTTATTTTATATATAGTACTGTGTCTGTGTTAATCCCAAACGCCTAATTTGTCCCTCCCCCACTCCGACTTTCCCCATTGGTAACCATAATTTTTTTTTAATGTCTTTTTCTGTTTTGTAAATAAGTTCATTTGTATCATTTTTTAGATTCCACATATAAGTGATATATGATATTTGTCTTCCTCTGACTTACTGCACTTAATATGATAATTTCTAGGTCCATCCATGTTGCTGTAAATGGCATTATTAATTACTTTTTATGGCTGAGTAATATTCCATTGTTTAGATATATATATATACACCACATCTTCTTTATCCAGTCATCTGTTGATAGACATTTAGGTTGCATCTATCTTGGCTATTGTAAGTAGTGCTCCTATGAACATTGAGGTGCATATATCTTTTCAAATTAGAGTTTTCTTTGGATACATTCCCAGGAGTGGGATTGCAGGATCGTATGTTAATTCTGTTTTTAATTTTTTAAAGAGCCTTCCTACTGTTCTCCATGAAATAAGAATAAACAAAACCCAATGTTAGTAGAAAGAAATTATGAAGATCAGAGCAGAATAAATAAAATAGTAAAAAAAAAAAAAAAAAAAAGAAAAGATCAAGGGAACTAAAAGCTGGTTTTTTGAAAATGTAAACAAAATTGATAAACCTTTAGCCAGACTCATCAAGAAAAAGAAGGGAGAGGGCCCAGATCAACCAGATCAGAAATGAAACAGGAGAAGTTACAGTCAACACCACAGAAATACAAAGGCCCATAAGAGACTACTATGAATGACTATACACTAATAAAATGGACAACCTGGAAGAAATGGACAAATCCTTAGAAAGGCCCAGTCTCCCAAGACTGAACTGGGAAGAAATAGAAAATACAAACAGACCAGTTACCTGTACTGAAATTGAATTAGCAATTTAAAAATTCCCAACAAACAGAAGTCCAGAACCAGACGGCTTCACAGGTGAACTCCACCAGTACATGTATTTATATTTAAATGTAGGATTATCAAAATAGTTATATAAATTAAAACCGATTAAATGCAAAACTCATTTATACAAAATGTTGTTACATACTATGTCATTGGTCAATCTGTCCTTTCAAAGGACAATCTATAAATTTCATGTGCACATGCCTATAATAAATGCAAAACAAAGTAAATTATTAATACATAAATGTATTTGTATATATACATGTTTTTATGTGAATAGTTAAAAGTAATATCCAAGTTAACTAGAATGCATATAATCTGTATATAATCGTACCTTGAGTAATAAAGTATACTGTCTATACGTATATGGGAAATGGATGGAAATGCAACTTATATGGTAATTTGTGTGCCTACTTCAATTTATGTCAAATTTGCTAACAGAAAATGAACACACAATACAAAAATATTGCCATTATCTTCTAAATTTAAAAAATTCTGTTGATTCATTTATCCTAAATTGCTCTGAGGTGTAATTCTTATGTCCTCCAAAATGGTAATTTTTATTGTGAGGTTAATTTATAAGCAATTTAAATTCCAATTTATAAATATGTTATTAAAGAAATAAATCTATTTTATAGACTCAATTGGCAATGATATATTGGTGTAAACACATTTGAATATCTATTGATCTATGATGTATAAATAATATACAACCTATAATCAAAAATCTTATTTTTGATTCATGTCAGTCTTTTGCCAAACGGACCTAAGCAATAGTATATTCATGTGCAAATATTCACAGCACTTTCCACAGATACACATATTCCTTAAGTGTATATTAAATTTTAAATCACAAAAATGTGGTCTTCTATTTGAACGATGTATGTATTTATCTGAAAAAGGAGACCAAGCTTCTCAACAGATGTAGCTACACATATTTGTATAATTTGTTGCTCTGCAGTTAAGAAGGTTTCTCCAAAACTGCACCTGTGAACTAGGATCTGTTTGAGAGTTTCATTCTGATAATGAAACTTTATTTATTAGGATAGATACGTCAACTTAAGATAAACTTGCATAATTTAACAGAGGATCTCAAAATGTTTATCCAAACAATTTCCCTGTCTGTCTAGATATTCACAAATGTAACTAACATACGTTACATCCAAGTAGCTTTATTGAACAAAGTTAACTAGTCACATTCCCAGTGCTTCTGTAACCCTTAGATCAGGCATGTAACTCTTAAATAGCAAAGCTTAGAGAAGCAATGAGCAAAAGTCTGAACAATCATATTGAAAATAGCTCCCATGTCCTGGAAAAGTGAATCAACATTTGACTCAGAAACTTGAACACAAGAACAAAAACTGATAAGCAGAGCAGAGAAAATACTCAAGCCACTGCTAGATCAGGGCTTCACCAATAGCCAGTGGAATGGAATGAATCAATTACAGTAAGCCTGGCAACTCTTACATGTCTATCACTGCCATCTGAAGATTCGGGTAGACCCAGGTTCAGATGCCAGCTCAGCCATTAACTAGCTCTGCCCTATACGGCAAGTTAGTTTCAGGCCTCAGTTTCCATGTCTGTAAAATGGAAAGCTATCTCCCATAGAGTTTTTTGAAGGACAGAAAAAAATAAAGATCACTGAATACAGTTTGTTTAACACAGCTGTCCATCTCATGAGCTAATGTTAGCTCATTTTTTTTAGTCTTCTCTGTGTGTTTATATATTTATGTTGCTGTTTAGTGACCATAACAACACAATCTTACAGGGTTGTTACCAGAATTAAAGGAGATAATGTTTTTAAGTACTTAGCATGGGGACTTGCACATGTAAGTACTCAAAATAAGTGGGTGTGGTTAGGTATTTCCAATATCAGCAGTGACCACAGTAGTAGTAACAGTGTTCCACATGCTGAGTTTCAGTTTCTTCAACTAATAAACTTGCTGTCATTTTAGGTAGAATCCACCACCTAATTTGGGTGCCAATTTGAGAGTGCCATTTTAAAACAGAACAGACACTTAGAACTCCTGTCTTTGTGTCCCCAGTTCTGGCAAATACAAAAATAACCATGTAATGAGTCATTTACAAAATCCTGACACATTCCTCTTTTATGTGTGGCCCAATCTTATTCCAGACTACATATATGCAATTTTATTCAATGAATGATGTAAATTATTTTGAAAATGTAAAGATAAACCCAATCATATCTAATATTTACTTACAACTCTTTTAAACTAGGTTTCTTGTTAGTCTGCATCTTAATAACAACTCATGTTACATGGTGCTTTATGGAATCAGAGAGTTCCGAATGCACTTTAGCACCACTGACATTTCCACATAAGAAAAGCAAACAGTTGTTTTCAAATAAAGAAACAGAGGAATACTGAGGATACATGATTTGTCCAAACTACTCAGTGGCACAGAGGCTCAGAATTTTAATGAAGTCTGTCTCAGAGCAGGGACTCTGGAGCTAATGGAGCATAAATTGTAAGGCAAGGTGAAGTAAAAGGGGTCAGGTAAAGGGCTCCTGGAGTTGTCCAAGGTGGTGGTGGTGAAGGTTTGGATGAGGGCAGGGTAACAGGGTAACAGGGGCAGGAAGTGGTTAATAACAAATGGAGACTAGGGAGAAGGATGAAGAATGAGCATCCCTAAGATTTATGCAGCTACACTGACTAAAGCAGAGACCAAAATGATTGTGATGATGATGACAACATAGACAATATGTCATGAGCACTTTTTTTGCAAAGCATCAATTTAGACACTCGCACTCACTTATCTCTCACAACCCTAGGAGGTACCTTAGCCCCATTTTATAGATAAGAAAACTGAGATATGTAGAGGTAATTAACTTGAGACCATAAAGGGCAGACAGAGCAGGTCTTATTTTTAACCTACAGCAAAAGGACCAGAAAATCTGAACCCGAGAAGAGATTCTTGGGGGTTCGTGAAAGAATGGATGGATTAGGAAAAGATAAGACATGGGATGTGTGCTCCTCTCTCCTTCTTCACAATAATTAAAAATTAAATAATTTTCTCCAAATCACAATTGTTTCCTCTGTCTATATCCTTCAGAAAATATCTACAAAATTTTGGGACCTCATTTGTAAGGATGTTATTTTAATATAGAAATCACTGTGAACATGAATCCGATAAAATTTGATTTCTAAAACTGAAGATATTTCTCGAAAGATATGATGATATCAGACAAATGCTTTCTTAAAACTCACAAATAAACTATCTTTCTTAAATAGCTCTTAATAGTATTAACCAAAAGGGTCAAAGTAAGATTTCATGCCAATCCTTTTTTTATGAGAAATAAATAAACTATAATGGAAAAGGAAAAAAGAAATGTTTTGCAGGATATTTTACTGGAGGATGACTTTAAGATGATCAAGATGTTATCAACTGTTGATTGTAAATGAAAAACATCTTAAATGAAATCAACTATCCAAGGAAATAATTAAACATTATAACAACTATGTAGTGTGGAAAACTCCTGGGATCAGAATTCCTTGTCAGGCTTGGTGACATTAGCAATTCCCATGATGGCTTTTAGATCAAATTATTTAAAGCTCATTCAACACATTACAAAACTTTAAAAATATCTTCTCCTGCTGACTTTAAAATTATTTCGCTTTATAGGCACTCACTGACAGAAGGAGTCTCCTTATTGAAAATAGATTTCTCCTAAATAAAACAGGGAAAGAGTGCAAAACGTTTACATTATCAAGAATTTTAACCAGGGTGGCTTGTTAAGCCGTTTATTCTGCTAGATGAAGTGCATCAGTATTTTAATGTCTGTTCAAAATTCACTCTGAAAGTCACAAACGCATTTGTGCCCCACTTACTAGCAAGCTCTTTGAGTTTGTTTGATCAGAGTTTTCCTCAGTCATATGGTGAGAGAGGGCTAATTCATGGCATTTCCATCTGAATTTCTCTTCTTACGAGAGTAATAATTGAATGACAGGTAACATCGGCAGACTGTATATCCCAACTGCCAGGCTAAGAGATTTCCAAGCATTGTCTCCTAGTTACTTCAATCTTTGCCAAAATCTATGAGGCAGAAACTGGCACTATTCCCTTTTGACAATTTGAAAACAAAGTCTTGATGATGGTAAATAATTTCTCAGGTCTTCCAGCCGCTGAAATGCGGCTCCAGGATTCAAATTCCACCTGACTCCACAGCCAGTTGGTTCAGCATTCAAGCAAAGGAAAACACATTCAACAGTCATTTTTCCAAACCTATCTTAAATGTCAATGCCTCTTCTTAGAAGGGAGCCCCTAGTTAAACAAGTGAGTGTTCTCAACAAAGACACGCGTTAACCAATTTTTCCTGCGTGCTGTGAATACTGGCCTGGCATGAGATCCTTAGGTGCACAACCCACTTTTTCTCTTGACTTTACCCCCAGATGTATTACTCTGAATTCACAACAGTTTGCTCTGCGGGTGCTCCAACTTCATTTAAATTTAAAAGTGCAATATCTCCTTCCAACCCAGGAGGATGTGAGCCCTGTCTCTCTAACCTAAAAGAAAAAAAAAGTTCCTTTCTCTTTCTTCCTCTCTTGCATTTCCTTGTGTATGATTTAGATATTCTGAAGATTCACTTGGTTATATTCATAACTGCCTAGAGAAGCGTTGAGAAGGGTCACACAGTGAGCATGACACATGATTTCTTGTCCAATTCTGCCCGTCCCTTGCACATCCTGACTTTCTAGTTCGCAGGATTATGTGGCCATAGGAGAAAACACAAACTGGGCAGCATTCACAGAGCCCAGGAAGGACACGAGGCATTTCCTTCTTCTCGGGGTGAGCCCACTGAGTACCTCCTACTTCCTGAACACGATTCTCCTTTTCCCTTGTGCCGCAGACAGAATTGGGCTCACGACTTCATCCCATCCACCTTCAACCTTCTGAAGGGCACGTAACGAATGAGGAAAAGGGTCACGATTGAAGCCTAGATGAAAAATCCTTTGCCCAGCTGAAAGCCGGCTTCCCGGTTGGCTTCCCTTTGCCTCAGTTATTTAAAAATAAGTATCATTTCCCTCTTCACCTGATAACTCACTGCGCTTCCCAGTTTACCACACCATAAGGGACTTTTATGAAGGTACCATTCACAGCATCCTCGTGTAATCTCATTGTCATTTAGGGTTTGACATTTCAGAGACTTGAACTTCAATGCACTGTACTATTAAAGCTGCCTGGGGACATGTGCTGAGCTGCGCTTTTCCCCAGTGACTCAAGGAAGAACATTCTTCTTCTTTCTTTATTGCTCCAGTCTTCCACTCTACACTTCCACAAATCATTATAATTTGCACAATACAGCACACTATCTGCACGAGGTGTCCTGTAGCAACTTCTGAAATGGCCTGTAATGCTATAAATCACTGTGCTATTCTGGCACAAAATGTTACTCAGGTAAATATCCATCGTTGTACATTTTCCCTCTAGAGAGCTATGAGTCACATTTTATTGTTCAGAAAGAAAGCCTGGTACCAGTCATATTTTTCTGGGTTTTTTTGTTGTTGTTGTTTGGTGTCTATTATTTAAAGCTACACTTTAGTACTTATTAGATACAATGTCTTTGAATAGAAAACATCTTTGAATAGAAAACATGCGCATGTGCTCAGACATTCGTAAACCGTAGGTCACTAAGAAATCACTGATGTCCAATTGAATGTTTTTATTAATCGTCACTTTGTGAAATGGTGTCCGCAACAACATAGATAGGATTTACAGGCAACGGCAAACGGCTTAGTTGAAGCAAATCCCTGACTTTATTAGGTCAAATGCAAGAGAGAAGCAACTGCTCAGCAAAAGCCAGCCAAAACACAGCTTTGGATCACATCAATTTTGACGCTTTATCCATTTTCTGTGATGTATCAAATTGTCCTTCAAAATTGTACATGATTCAACTTTTTGATGGGTTCGATCTAAAAAAAAAGAAAAACCTCTAGCTGATTTTCAGAGCTTGAACTGCTGCTTCCTCTATCAACTGCATCAGTCGGGGTTTGATCAGAGAAGCCAGAACCACTAGGAAATACACGGAAGAGGGATTTATTAAAGGCATTTGAGCTTACACAGTGACACAATACAAATCCACCTCATCAGCTCATTGCTCAACTTGTAACTTATCTGATTTCCATTTTTCCCCCCTCTGAATACTTCCCTAAGAATACTAAGGGAAACTACCAAATCTCCATGCAATATACATTCAAGAGAACAGAGCAACAACGTGATTCAGAATGGTATCTGGATACCAACTCCAGGAGAGTTCCTCCAACCTTTCGGTAAAATAGTCATAAAAATTCCATAGAAAACAAAATGTATAAAAGCAAAAATTAAAAGTGGCAGACAATACGATACGACAACTTGGAAGAACTCTATGAAATTTTAAAGCATGTGGAGTAAGATGGATGAGAATCTCCCTGTTACAGGTTGAAATGCGTCCCCCAAAAATGATATGTTTAAGCCTGGTAGAATACTCAAATTTCATTCATCTAAGCAAACTTCATTTCACACTTCAGGAAGCAGAGAAGCACAAAGCAACAGGGCTGTGAGCTTTTGTAAAAGAAGGCAACCAGCGAATAAGGAAAGAGAACTTGGCATACGTCGGTTGGCTGGGGTTGCATATCTACCTTTATTTGTTACAAGGAAATCATTACTGTCCTTGGCAGTTGAGGACTGGTTGGCCAGACATAACGGCATTTCTGGTCAAGGGAAGTATTCTCATGGACCTAAAAGTTATCTAAGTTTGGGTTTGCTGATATGGCATCCCAGCAGGAATGGCTCCATCTTGAGTTTAGTAACTTATTTCAACAAGTCTTAACCTCCAGTACCTCCCAATGTGGCCTTATTTGTATACAGAGTCTTTACAGAGATAATCAAGTTAAAAATGAGGTCATTAGGGTGGCCCTAATCCAGTAGAACAAAGCGCCCTTATGAAAAGCTGTAACTTGGACATTCGCAGAGGGAAGACAGTGTGAAACAGAGAGAGAAGATGGCCATTTGGCTGGAGTGATGTGTCTCCAAGCCAAGGAATTGCCGGGATTGCCGGCAAGCACCAGAAGCTAGAGGAGGCAAAGACGGGTGCTCCTCCGAAGGCTTCGGGGAGAGGCTGGCCCTGCTGGCACCTTGGTCTCAGACTTTAGCCTCTAGAACACTGAGGCAACACATTTCTGTTGTTTTCAGCCAGCTAGTTTTTGGTACTTCATTAGAGCAGCCCCTGGGAGCACTAACAATGGCTCCTCACAGAGCAAACTTCATAACCTGGTCCCCCGCCAGCTCTTTTTCACGTATTCTTCATCCTAGGTCACCCGCTTCAGGCTGGTGTGTGCGCTGCACGAAAAGCTCCCACGGGTACCCATCCTCTGCCTTGCGGATTCTTTCAGACTTGCCTCCCGTGCGCACTCGCTAACAACCCTTGTTCATCGGTCCCGTCCTTTCTCGCTCTTTCTCCCATTCCTAAGTTGGCTCCCACCTTCAGTTTGGCCCCTTTCACAGGCAGCTCAGTTCTGGACTCTCTCCCCTCCCAACTCTGTCCTTTTTCCCTTTCTTGAGACCAGACCACACCGCGTGGTCCCCGGATTCGGAGCACCCCGGCACCTGGGACACGCCCCATTCTTGCCGCCCTCACCCTGCCCACAGCCAGATTTGAAAACAGCATCATAAACTGATAGGAAGACCAATAAAATTTTTTCTAGATAACTGAACTTGAACTTTAAAGCACCAAAACATTAAAAAAAAATTTTTACCATTTTAGATAGAAATCTTTCTAATAAATACATAAATAAAATAACCAAACTGGTGAATAGTTTTTTGACTTGCTGATTCAGGATCATATTAAGAACATCAATTATTATCCTAATTAGGTGTGTAATGCAGTCAGAGCCTATTAAATGCACTCATTTTTTTTTTTTTAATTTCAGAGAACTCTTCCCAATTTTAACATGTTTAAAATTTTCTATTATTTATTTCTGGCATCAGTTAGTGTGGTAACTTCTCTACTTCTAATTTGTTCCTTTTAACCAGCATAGTCCAAGGATATCCAGTAGCTTATTAGAGTTATGTTTATGAACACAGAGAACTGCCTGAATTTTCTTCAATGGAGGACTTGTTGCCCAGCAACAGGTTTAGTCTCAGCTCCAGTGAAAGCTGCCTCATATAAGGGTACCCCCTTCCCAGGGGAACTCACGTGCAATAACTGGTAGATATATGTATGTACATATGTGTGTGTGTGAGAGAGAGAGAGAGATGATATTTGATAGACCATTTCAGACAGCTGATTGGTTGTTTGAGAAGAATTTGCCTAAATATCCTAAAATCTCACCGCAACTCTTCCTGTATTTCATTACATTTGACAAAACCTGTTTTTCCAAAGCAGTACTATTTTGTGTCCTGAACATACTACACTGGTATTCTAAAATTCTTACACATGAACAGATTTTATTTTTGAAGTTTTTAGTTCTTACTGATTTTATGTAAATGTGTCATTTCTTGATTAAATAAGAATTAATTTTACTTTTGACTTAACTGGCAATTTAATTAAAAGAACTTTCATCACAATTTAAATTTATGTCAGGTGTTTCTTAGCAAATTCAGCTGATTTAGGTGTCTAAAATTATTTAGACATAATTTTCTATTATGTCTTTTCAGTTGGTAATTGGGGTTATGGAATTTAAATTTGAGCATGTGTCTTTTTTGGGCAATTAAGGTGAATTATGTACTGAAAACTTGCTGCCTCTACTTAGCCATGCTGTGGCTCCACAACAGAACGGAGGAAGAAACTTGGCATCCATCATTCTCATCATGTTGCAATGAAGATATTTTGAAATAACCTAGAGCAATATTTTTCTTAGATTGTCAACTGCTCAGAAAAAAAGAGATCACTTGCTTTTAAAAGGTCTACATACCATTGAATATAATTTGGTCTTAAAGTTTCTTGATCATGATGATGATGATAATGATGGTCAAAAGTATTGCGGTAGAGCTTCATGGCGAGGAGAAATATGTAGGATTACAGTAGCATCGATCATTGCTAAGACTGTATTAGCTGTACATGAGTTATTTAAAAACCTTAAAAATAAACTGGCTATACTCCAATAAAAATGCTTTTAAGAAGATTCTCAATGTTTTACTCACTTATTTCATATTAAATTATACCTATTATACTGACATCCAATTTAAGACCTGTTTTAAACCCCAAATTTAGAATGCCATATCTCTTCTTAAGTTTTAAAAGCAGGTGCTCTGGGGAAAATATCATGAAGATTCTTCAAAGGGGAAAAAAAATACTCCAGTGCAGTCTTGACCAAACACTGAAAAAGACTGTCAAGCTGAACAGTTGACTGATGGTGACCCCAGTTAAGATGTCTGTTCTTAGCTGTATTTTTCAGAGCATCAAAGTCACTTTGCAGTCTCCTGGTAAACTGTCAGATCTGTCTGGAATTGCTGATAGGTTCCATCTATTCATGAAAAGTTAAAAAAACAAAAACTACCAATAAACTTTGGCCTTTGAATTTGAGTTCTCATCAAAGAGAAGTCATTGTGTATGTTTTCTTTCCTAACAGCATTTACCCTCTTAGCTAACTGCCTGAATTACTCTCTACAAGGGAAGCAAATTTCAGAATAAGTCCAAACTGTTAGAACAGATATCTGAAACAACTAAGAATTCAACCAATATACAATTTTAAGTTTAAAAAAATCGTAAGACTTAAAATTTTAGAATTACTGTTTATGGACCAATTGATTTAAGAGCTGTCACAGTGCTTTTCAGCACTAGAGTATCTTGAGAATAAAGACGTAGCTAAGATATACTTAACTTAGAACAGAAACTATATGAGGGAGCAGGAAAACACTAACCCTGTAAAAGCATTTTCTTCTCCTCAGTTCAATCCGGGGAGCATTGCAGCACGAGAGTCCCAGAGTAAGAATAATCGTCATTAGAAGTCGTACCTGTTGGGTGGTGCAGACGAACCCTGGAGCTTGCAAGACAGGCAAGTCACAAGGGAATGGGGGCCCAGGTAAGAGACTGCATGACAAGGATTCAAGCAAGTCAAAGAGAATTGTTAACCAGTGCAAGGCACCAGCAGCAAAAACTGAACTCAAGACTTCTGGAGGAACTTTTTACAACCAAGTCTGCACCCGTCTCTGTGTACTTAATACCAGCCCAACTAGGGAAGGCTTATGCACTGACATGACTCCTGATCCTTTGTATAAATGCAGTACTGAAAAATATTTGACTCCATGATACCATCTATGGCTGCTGTTGGAATGAAGGGAAACGCCAAGAGAGTGATAGTTCTGATCACTTCTGAGTATCAGTGACATCCATCACTTCAACTACGTAGACCCTCTTTCTTCTTTTGTGCCTTTGACAGTGTTGGCAACTTATAATTCTAATCTTGGAAGACAGAGAGCACTTCCTCCAATTCCATGCAATATTCTCATAGGAGAAAATGTGGGGAATAAATTTGTTAAGATAAGGATTCTATTATTCATACACAATTAGGTGAATCTGATATGGGAAATATTGCTTAAGTCAGTTACTTTATGATTGTTTTCATGGGTGAATATAAACTTAGAGAAATATAAGTATCTGAGTTTTCAGAATAATGTAATGTAATAGAAGATATAACACCACTCTTTCCCAAAAATAATCCAGTCTGGCTCCTGTTAAAATTTGTGCCTTTTAAAATTATAATGATAAACTTTTGTACAAAAAAAATGGGGAAAATCAAACTATGAGTATTCAAGAAATCGTTAACTACCTCTTCCTAAATGCATGAGTGTATGTTAGCCCCACAATTACAGTTGTTCTTTAGGTGATCTGATGTTTTATGTCAAAAATTGAACTGCTGAAATAAACACCCCTAAGGAAGAAGTTAGTGAATGTACAATCCTCTCATTACTTCAAAATTAGAAACAGGCTAGGTCCTTGGGATTATTGGGGAAGGGCATGGCAGCATGGCCGTGAAACTGAGTTGTGGCATGAGTTAGAACAAATGACTGACCTAATTGTTACTTAAGTCAGACAATTAGTAGATAAAAGCACCCACGTGACATCAGAAAAAGTCAAAAGCAGATAAAACATGGGGGAAAAGTTAGTACTGAATTCAAGAGAACCAAGTTCACTACTACCCCAAAAAACCAAGTCAGGTACAAAAAGGGTCACAGGAAAACATGGAATGTTGACTTGTTTTCCGGGAGAATAGCCAGTCTGAAATGATGAGGACAGGCTATGACCTGTACATTCAGAGGACTAGATCCAAGTGGACTAATCCATTTCTCTGAAGAATCCCTATGGGGCAAGAGAAGCATTTCCAAAGCTTTAAAGGCAGTTAAGGCCACATCAAGCCCAACTCTTGGGGAGCATACTTTAATTCTTATTATGTCCCCAGTCCATAGAAAGGTGCCTGGTACATAGTAGACAATGAATATTGTTACTTAATACACAAGAGCTCATTAGACGTATCTGTGTTCTCATGGGTTCAAAATTGTCAGTGGGCCTTTGTTAAATAATACAGCAATCCTGTTTCACCTGATTATAACACTTCATAGTTCATGAAGGACTCCCACCAATATTATCCCATTTGACCCTCAAAACCATTCTAAAGTAAGTAGTACCTGTAATTATCATTCCATTGATGTGAAAAACTGAAGCTCAGAGAGACTGAGTGACTTTTCAAACAGACTTACAGTAATTAGAGGAAGTAGAATTAGAAATTAGATTTCTTGGATCTAAGTCCTTTTCTCTTGTGGTAGAACTCTGGTGTTCAGTGTTAGAAAAAATCCAGTTGACTTTTTTCTCTTCTGCTGGCTGAGAAAGAAAGGCATATATCTAACTTCCTGCAAATTCTTCTCAAATACAGATCACATCTTCAGCCCAACATCAAATACAATGCAGAGCACAAATAAGATACTTTACAAAAGGAGGCAGACTGTTGAAAGCATTTCCTCTAAGATTAGGAACAAGACAAGAATGTCCACTCTTGCCAATTTATTCAACATAATATTGGCAGTCCTGGCCATAGAAATCAGACAAGAAAAAGAAATAAAAGGAGCCTAAATCAGAAAGAAAAGTAAAACTGTCACTATTTGCAGATGATATAATACTATACTATGTAGAGAAAACCATAACACATTAAACAAATAGGGGAAAGACTTGTACTTTGAAAACTATAAGACATTGATGAAAGAAATTGAAGATGACACAAACAAATGAAAAGACACACTGTTCTCATGGATTCGAAGAGTTAATGTTAAAATGATCATAATACCCAAGACAATTGACACACTCAATGCAGCTCCGATCAAAATACCAGAGACATATTTTTACAGAAATAAGAACATATAATTCTAAAATTTGTATGAAAACACAAAAGACCCCCAAATAATGAAAGCAGCCTTGAGAAAGAAAAATAAACCTGGAGGTATCACACTCCCTGATTTCAAACTACCTAAAAAGCTACGGCAATCAAAATAGTATGGCACTGGCACAAAAACAGACACACAGAACAGTGGGACAGAATACAGAACCCAGAAATAAACCTACCCTTATACAGTCAATTAATCTACAACACAGCAGGCAAGAATACACGATGACAAAAAGACAATCTCTTCAATAAGTGGTTCTGGGAAAACTGGACAGCTACATGCAAAAGAATCAAACTGGACTGCTTTTTCACATCATATACAAAAGTAAATTCAAAATGGATTAAGTACTTAAATATAAGACCTGAAACCATAAAATACCTATAGGAAAACATAGACAGTACACTCTCTGACGTTGGTCTTAGCAGTATTTTTTGGATGTTTTCCCAGGCAAGAGAAAGAAAGACAAAAAATAAACAAATGAAACTACATCAAACTAAAAAGCTTTTGCATAGTGAAGAAAACTATCAACAAAACAAAAAGACAGCTTAATAAGCAGTAGAAGATATTTACAAACAGTATATCCGATGAGGATACACCTGATTTAAAAGTTGGCAGAGGAGCTGAATTCCAAAGAAGACATACATATAGCCAACAGGCATGTGAAAAGATGCTCAGCATCATTAGCCATCAGGGAACTCCAAGTCAAAACCACAGTGGGACACCACTTTATACCTGTCAGAGTGGCTATTATCAAGAAGACAGCAAATAATCAGTGTTGGTGAGGATGTGGGAAAAAGAAAACCCTCACACGCTGTTGGTGAAAATGTAAATTGGTGCAGCCACTGCAGAAAACAGTATGAAGTTTCCTAAAAAACTAAAAACATAACTTTGATTTAAACCAGCAATTTCATTTCTGTGTATTTTCCCAAAGAAAACAATAAAAATTGGAAAAGATATATGCACCTCTATGTTCACTGCAACATTATTTACAATGCCAAGATATGGAAGCAACCTAAGTGTCCATCAGTAGATGAATGAATATAAAGAAAATGTGGTATATTATATACACATTTTTTCAATGGAATATTACTCACCCATAAAAATGAAATCTTGCCATTTGTGGCAATATGGATATATCTAGAGGTAAGTGAAATAAGTCAAACAAAGAAAGACAAATACCGCATGATCTCATTTATATGTAGACTCTCAGAAAACAAAAAAAAAACAATACAAAACAAAAACAGACTATGGATATAGAGAACAAATGGATAGTTGCCAGAGGGGAAGAGGGTGGAGGGTGGGCAAAACAGGTGAAGGAGATTAAGAGGTTACAGACCTTCAGTTTATAATACATAAGTCACAGGGATGTGATACATAGAAGGACCATAAGGAATATGGCCAATCATATTGTAATAAATTTGTATGGAGACAGATGGTTACTAGTCTTGTCAAGGTGATCATTTCATAATGCATGTCAATGCCATCACTATGCAGTATGCCTGAAACTAACATCATAATATTATATGTCAACATATTTCAATTTAAAACAAGGAGGCAGAATATTAAATGAACATAGGCATTTGTTATAAAGTCAAAGAAATTACAAGACATGAATCTAGTCTCAGATAAAACATAAGATGTAAGTGTACAACATGTTTTCCAGAAAAATGAGAGTGAAGAAAACAAGGGACTATTTGCTACCACAAGGTACAGAAATCCTGTTTATGAAACACCATTCAGTTTCCTGCTATTATACCCTTCTTTGCAACATAACAAAAGCCAAAGAGTATTAAAAATTAATTTTTTAAAGAACTGAGTTGTAAATAAAATTTTAAAGGTTATTTTAACCAGAAATTTAAAAAATAAACTTTTTATATTAGATTCTTCCCTCTTGATTTTGAGTTTAAAAAGAAGATTGTAGCAAAATACTGTATGAAGATGGTTGTCTAAATTTCAGAACAAATTGGGACAAGTTGTCTAAGTTTCAGAACAAATTGAAACCTTTCATTAAAAAGTGAGCAATATTTTCAGAGTTGTTTTTCTCTACCTAACCCTGTTAAGATGTTTGGTATAAATGTGCTCCACTGCTCCAGGGGCAAATGAAGAGGTACCTCTACTTCAAAATGGGGGAATTCTGGTATCTCTCTCATCCCCTAAACATAACAGTCAACCCCAGAGCACATTCCTTTTGACATCTCCTCTATCTTTGTTATCGCCTGGGGTAACAACATCTATCTAAACAAAGATCCAGATTGTCTTTCTAAGAGTTAGTTCTCTGGGCAACTGGCTTTCCAGCTGCCTCTTCACTAGGGCATTCCCACCAAACACCTATGCTGGGTAACGTTGCACACATGAAACTGGAGACAAATGTGGATGTTGAGAGCTACTCCCCCAGGTGGTTTGTCCCCAAAGGACCACGCTATGACTTCTCACAAAAGTTCTTTTCTTATTGCTCCCGTCCCCAGTAGGAAACCCCTCTTTTGCTAGGGCCATTAATAATTCTGTATCATTTGGTTAGAGTGACAGCTTAATTCCACAGTGTTAAACCCAACCAGATAAAGCCGATGTATCTGGCCAAACTACTGACCCTTCTCCAGCAACTAATACATTTCAGGGTGGCATTCGGTGTTGTATTTTTTTTTTCTGCTTCAACCCCCAACTCTTGCTATAGATTACCCCATCTGTTCTCTGTGGCTGGACATTCGTGGCTCAATGACCATATCCTAGGCAGGAGCCACAACACACTCTTAAGAGTAGGGGAAACAACCAGTCACCCCAGCAATACCCATAGCTCTCGAGTCAGAGGGTTTATTCCAATCCAATGGTACTCGTCATTAAAAGAATAGATGTCCTGTACTCTTAGAGTGCAAATACAAATAATCAGAGAAATTCTGGCATAGCTGTCCCTTTAATGACTGCCCCATTTAATTTCTTATTTCCTAAGGTGAGTGGCCATATTCAACTATACTCTTAGTAACTAAAGTTTTCAACTCTTACTGACATTAGTCTTACAGTCTTTTTCATATACAGTTGACCCTTGAACAAGCAGAGATTATGGGCACCAACCCTCCCTGTAGTCAGAAATCCCTGTAAAACGTTAGAGTCAAAGATGAGCTTCCACTCAACCAACCACTGATCATGTAGAACTGTAGTATGTATCTACCGAAAGAAATCTGTGTATATGTGTCAAGTTCCAGCCTGTGTTGTTCAAGGGTCAACTGTGATTTGTATACATTTTATACTCCTGTTTATTTATTATTTTTTTTTATTGAGTTACAGTCATTTTACAATGTTGTGTCAATTTCCAGTGTGGAGCACAATTTTTCAGTTATACATGAACATACAGATATTCATTGTCACATTCTTTTTCACTGTGAGCTACCACAAGATCTTGTATATATTTCCCTGTGCTATACAGTATAATCTTGTTTATTTATTCTGCATATGTCTGTCAGTATCTACAGATTTCAAACTCCCAGTTTGTACTTTCCCATCCCCCTCCCCCTTGGCAACCACAAGTTTGTATTCTATGTCTATGAGTCTGTTTCTGTTTTGTATTTATGTTCATTTCTTTCTTTCTTTCTTTCTTCCTTTCTCTTTCTTTCTTCCTTTCTTTCTTCCTTTCTTTCTTTCTTTCTTTCTTTCTTTCTTTCTTTCTTTCTTTCTTTCTTTCTTTCTTTCTTTCTTTCTTTCTTTCCTTTTTTTAGATTCCACATATGAGTGAACTCATGGTATTTTTCTTTCTCTTTCTGGCTTACTTCACTTAGAATGACATTCTCCAGGGACATCCATGTTGCTGCAAATGGCATTATGTTGTCATTTATGGCTGAATAGTATTCCATTGTATAAATACACCACATCTTCCTTATCTAGTCATCTGTCAATGGACATTTAGGCTGTTTCCATGTCTTGGCTATTGTAAATAGTGCAGCTATGAACATTGGGGTGCAGGTGTCTTTTTGAAGTAGGGTTCCTTCTAGATAAATGCCCAGGAGCGGGATTCCTGGGTCATATGGTAAGTCTATTCCTAGTCTTTTGACAGTTTTCCACAGTGGCTGCACCAAACTGCATTCCCACCAGCATTATAGGAGGGTTCCCTTTTCTCCACAGCCTCTCTAGCATTTGTCATTTGTTACACACCTGTTTAAATATGACTGATAAAATTGTAAATGATTTTGGCTGGACAAAAACTCCCACATCATAGAAAGAAGACAGGAAAAAGACATGAATGAAGACAGTGTATGATGTCCATAATAAAGAATATCATCAGAGTCCTTGTGCAAATTTAATCTAAATGAATTGAATAAGGGGAAAGATGGACATCTGAAGAGAAAGACAGACATTTGCTGATTGTGAACATTCTGAGGAGGGTCATCACACCTTCAAGATGATGGCAGAGTGGTATCTGTCAATCAGTGCTTTCTAGTTTCCTCCCCCTCACTCCAAAAATCACCTATACTTGAGGGTGAGTCCAGAGAAATTATCATATTTTATTTTAGCCTTCACCTCTATGGCTCAGCTATGTTGGGGATGGATGTGCAGACCATACAGAATTGATCACTTAGCTGGTCTAACAGCTGAAATTATGGGAAGGAGTGTGTCTCCTCAGGTAAAAATGAATAAGAATGGAACACGGTTAGTGTTCAGATTCAGTTTTGTTCATTCAGCATATAATTCCTTTTTCAAATAAAGTTCTGTCTACAGAAAATGTACAGATTTATGCTGCAAATGGATGATACGTTTGTACTACTCTTGTTGAACATGGTCAGGGAAATTCCTGAACTTGAATTCACAATTTGACATATGTGGATCAGTAGAAGAGAGAGTAAGAATCTTTGAGGACAACAGTTAATTCAAAACATCAGTGTAACCTGCACACTGTTATTCATCAATCCACTCATCTGTTTAAAAACACTTGTATCCAGTCACTATGATACAGTCCTTATTACTCATCTGCTTTATCCCCTGCCCCCTGTTCCTTCCACCTGTAAGGGTCTCTTCCCTCTTTCTGTGCGGGACCCGAGCATGATCGTCCCTATTCTGACAGACTTATTTTCCTCTTTCCCAAACAATTCGGTGCTCCTCCAGTAGGCCTCCACTGCATTTGCACAAAAACTCCAACTCAGAGCTCACGCCATTTCATTTTATATACTTCTCCCTCCACTCCTAGACCTGCTCCTCCTAGGACAGGTACCTCGTCATCATCCAGTGTTTATTCAACCTTGTACCTACAAGGTGAAGTATAATGCCTGAGAGGTATTAAGTACTCAGTAAATGTCTACAGAGTGATCAATTGATTGAATGTTAGAAAGTAGAAGTATACTCATTTAGCTGTTTTGAAGTATATTGAATTTTTCCCTTGTTTATTTTCAGCTGACTGAAATTAACAATGGAAGGGAAGCAGCTGTAAAAATTCTGAAGAAAAACATCAGTCTTCAAATATCTGAGTAGTAGATTATTCCTCTAAAATTTTTTTCTGTAAGGATTGCTTCACAGGTAAACGAGGTATTTTTGGAGTCTTATTAGATCATCAGTATTTTCTTCACTTTTTATAGAACTGATTTATGTATTTATTTGCTCATATTTATTCATTCATGACTCATGAATATGAGTCCATGAATAAAACCACAAATAGCCTATAGGCAATAGAAATAAATTTTAATTTGAAATAAAAATAGTTGATGGAAAGTGTATGAGGAGGCTCAAAGAATTGTCTAGAGGCTGGAGGCTCACGATGGGAGGTGGGCAGGAGCCAAAGGGCTGCAGAGAATAGGCAGCAGAAACCAAAACAGCAGTCTTCAGCATAAACCGTTCTGGGGATCATTTCACTGTTACATCAGTCACTCCTCCCCTGCCAGCACTACTTGCTTATGTATTAAAGTTCTACAGGTGGAGGTTGACCAGGCTTAGGTTCATGAGCCCATCACCCAGCAGGGGGAGGGAGGTCCTCAATACTTCTGCTTTCATAGGGGAGAACGGTACCAGTATCGCCGCCCACCAAGACTGCACAATGGAAAAGCAGCAGTCCCACAAAACAAAGGCAGGTTGCCGTTAGGAAAGGAAACTGATGCTATCCAGACAGAAGGGTTATAAGTATTCCTTATAAATATGTTTTGAAATATTATATGCAAAACTATCTTCAAAAACCTGTAAAGACGTGGAAGATAAACCAGATATGAATCCTGCCTCACACTATCACAGTAGCCTGAAAAATTGAACTTAATGGCAATTTCACGTGGTTCAACCTAAACTTAGGCTACACAGATAATACACCATTAAATTACCAAATCCTGAGGGTCAATAGGCAGCTTATACTCAGTTTTTATTTCTGTTACCATTCTTCCCAAATTTACAATAGATACGCTAATTGAGTGTGCTCTGTTTGTCAGCATCAGCCTCTACTTACTGAAGCATTCATCTTTATTTCTTTTACCTAAGTAATAGGAATTTAGTGGCGCCTGCAGACTCAAAGCGAAATAATTTCGCGGCGTGTTTTATATCTGATATTATTAAAATGAGGACATTTAATGTATGCAAATAAACATGGAGAATGAAAGTGGACTATCTGGCCAGTAAGAATTAGCCCAAGGGAAATTTTTCTAAGATTACTATATAAGAGCATTGAATGGCTTTCAAAGGTAATTATCATGCAAAATGATTGTGCAAGTTGCTCAAGGTAGAGTAATATATCCAGAGTAGTAAGCAGGAAATATTTCTTTTCAAGAAAATTACATAAATATCAATGGGAGAAAAAGTAATAATTGAAACCATAGTATTGCATTGTATCAAGGATCAGCACCCTTCTAAAATCTGTGCCAAAATTCAAAGCTCTACCCTTCTGGTTCCTCAGGATCATGGGGAATATGGTTACCATGTCAACTTACTGAAACAATGTTTCCATGCCAACTGATGACTAGTAAAAGGGTGTCATTTTCCCAAGTCTCTCCTTGAGACAGCTCTCATGCAGTGAACCTAATTGAGCATGGTAAAGGGGCGCCTGGCAATGCCTGCCCACCCCCCTCCAACCTCAGTTACTGAGATCCGATCAGTTTGACTCTGAGTTGGATGAATGTATTGATGCCTGCGTCACGGAGCCAGAGTATCCTTGTGACACGGAAGATTTAATCAACTTTTCACACACCCAATGTATCCTCAGAAACTTTAAAAAAGGGCAGGGAGGACTTCTTTCTAAAATTTTTATATATTTATGCTTTGGTTGCAAGTATTTTAAAGTACTGAATTTCTTTCTTTTTTTTTTTTTTCAATATTTTAAGGGTGAAATTTGGGTCTGTGTCAGGAATCCCTAAGACTACACCCAGGTTCATTGAGTCATTAAAAAGATCACCAGACTCAGAAAATCTGTTAAAATCACATTTATGGCTTATTATTGCAAAGGTATCAATTAAAATCAGCAGAGGAAAAAGGGTTTTATGGTACAAACTCCAGGAGAAATCAGACACAAGTTTCACGTGTCCTCTCTCAGTGGATTCGCTTAGATACACTTAACTCTCCCAGTAACAATGTGTGACTACATGTGTCTGGCGTTGCCGACCAGGAAAACTCACCTAGCCTCCAAGTCCAGGGCTTTTAGTGGGGAGGTGGCAGGGGGTGGGGGGAGTCAGTGACAGTGACACAGACACTTGGTGCTTGTTTGCATGACTCACTTCAGCTACTCAGATTCTAGCCCCTCACAGAGCAAAAACAAATGTTCACTGTAAGTCATATTGTTTACATAAATTTTCTGATCAAACTGGTACCTCATGGTCTACACCCTCAGGCATACAAAAACACTTTTATTAGGCAAATATTCCAAGACTTAGAGCTCATCTCCCAAGAGCTGGCCAAGGGTCAGTCCTGAAGACAAGCTTTTCTTGGGAGTGTGCAGGATTTGAGCAGCCCTGGGTTACTTCCTTGTGTGACAGATCTCTAATTGTTATATAAAACATACTTCCTTTTCTTATATGCCAATAATTTTATCTGAGCACATGGCAAGACAATTAAAAACATTTCCCATCTTTTCTTACAGCTAATCGTGACTAAGTGACCAAATTCTCCCCAACAGATTACATGAAATTCCCACCATACTGCTTAAAAGGACATTCCTTTCCCTGGGCTTCCTTTGTTTGTTCATTTCTGTGGGCATGATGGGTCAGCATCTCAGCTTCAACCTATGACCCAGAAAGTCTGTATCTGACAACATATCCCAACAAGTTCTCACCCATGTCCATAGGGAACATTTACAAAGATGTTCATCAAGCATTGTTTGAGGCAGCAGCATTTTGGAAGCAACCTCATTGTCTGTCACCAGAAGAACAGATAAACAAAATGTGGTGGATTCATCCCAGTCAAGGTGATGCTCAAAATATGGAACAAATTTTGTGACATCAGTCCCAGTCAGTCAAAATGAATATCAGCCTTGGCACTAGAGCAGGGTCCTAGAGACGTCCCATCTCCCCTCCCCAAAAAAGAGCCTGGTGTTAACCATGGAGATGCAGGATGCTGGACAGATTCGGAATTCTGGGGGAAGAACCTTTAGGAGATGCTAACTAGATATTATTTACCAATCCATGTGAAGGCATTTCTGTATTTTAACAGCGTGTATGATCATACACCTGCAGACTGACTGAAAAACAGCCTTGTATGACGTGCTAAGCATGAATTAGTATAAGGAGACATGTTCACATAGCAGCACAGACCCCCCAAAAAATAAATAAAATGAGATATATAGCAGTATACCATTTACATTAATTTGCATATAAGCAACAGTAAATATTTTATAAGAAGGCATAAACAAAGAATATACTTTATTTGCACTTGTTCAGTGAGCAGAGGGAAATGGCAAAATGAATGAGGGTAAAGGGGAGCAAATAAACAAGAAGGGGTCTTGTATAGCTCAGTGATGACAGGGTCCAAAACATTCCATTTATAACCAAAGTTTCTCTGAGTCCAGCCAAGTGTAGTTAATCCGTGTGTACAAAATTTTTGTCTGTTAATAAACTTATGCAGAAGGAAACACTGGATCAGAAGCAAACTTCTGCCTAGATAACTTGCTTCTACAAAAAAAAAAGTCTTCAAAGCTTAGTTCCTAGGAGGGAGATGACTTACCAACGAATCTGGGGGAAAAAATATAGAAAAGACGGGATTTTTGGATAAGCCATAAATGATAGACAAGAGTTCAACTGGCAAAGAGTGGAGAGGACAGAATTGCTGACAAAGAGAACATACAGAAAAGCACAGGAATGGAACAGCCTGGGGTCATGAGAAGAGGGAATACAATGAAAAAGCACACAAGATGCACGAAAGAGAAAAGTGAGGACTACAACTGTGAAAATAGTTGAGTCAGAACGGGAAGGGCTGTGGACGTTAGGTAAAGAAATTCAGAAGCAACTGAATTTTGTGGTTGTAGTAGTTGTTATTGTTACAGCTTTAATATCAGCTATGAGTGACAGCTATTAGCATTAGCAATAGCTATTAGCATCATGTATTCAAGGCTGTGCTTTTGGAGGATTAATCCCATAGCCCTGTTTAGTACTGATTCAAGGGAAGGGATTCTAAAGTAAAGAAACCAGTTTGAAGGCAATTACAATAATCCACACAAGAGATTATGCAAGTTTCCTCTTGGGCAGCAATATTAGAAAGAGTACAGATATGAAAAAAAATGATAGGTAATAATCTATAGACTATGTGACTGATCAGAAAAGAACTCTGAAGGTAAAGGCATCGAAATTACGCTATTTTGATGTTTGAATGACAGGAAACCATTGTTTCTCCCAGGAACAAGAAGAAGGAAGAACAGCAAGTGTTACAGTAAGGAAACAAAAGAGAGGTAGAAAAGACATTAATTTGAGGTGTTAGAAGGAAAATTCTTAAGAGAAGGAGTTTTTACATATGCCAATAGTGAGCATATTTCTAGGTCAGAGAGGAGGTAATGATTAAAACTGAAAGTTCAAGATGGCAACATTTTAATGTAAGGTCCTAAAGGAAAAGCAAGAGAAAATCATGACCTTGGTAAGCAGTAAGGAAATGTCTTCTAGCCTGGCTAGATGAATATATAAAGAAATATGTCCCCTGTGTTGTTATAAAAATGTCCCTGGTATCGAAATTTTCTGTCTCCTTGCAGCCTAGAAATAAGGTCACAGCTCAAACCTGCCGTTCTTTTCAAACAGTGAACTGTTACAATGTTGAGGTGATTTCAAGGAGGACTGCGGCCAGAATATTGGTACCTTGATGGTTCTATTACGCGTTGTGTGTGTAGCAAATCTAAGAAGGTCTACAGCTGCTCCCCCTTGTTGAATGGCTGTGCCCTTTGAGTCAGGAGGAAGTCATATACTCCTGCCAAGCAATGATTATTGGCTAGCATAATTTGAATGTGGATAATAGTGAGCAAACTTTATAATCTTTTAACTGCTATTTACTCACTAAGAACCCTGAAATATTTTTGCGCAATACAATAACAATCTCACGATAACAATAGCAGTGTAATAGTGGACATGCAGACATTGTAAGTGAGAAATGAAATGAGATTCGCCATTCTAACCTAGAAGCATTTTTCACTTTTAAAACAAATTATTTGACATATTTTGGGGATACACTTCGGAGAGCCTAACTAGTACCACATGAAGATTTGCAATTGATTCTAAGATACATTAAATCTTTTATTTCTCGCAGGTCCAACAGTGATTTCATAATAGAAACCCGTATTTCCCAAAGTGGTTAGAGATTTTAAAAGGTAATTTACTCAAAAGCTATTTTCAAAGGGAATCTTTTATTGGAAACAAAGTCACAAATTGATTTTTTGAAGTCCCTCTCCATTTCTTCCTATTGGGCACACATAGCGACACTTGAAACACCAGTGCAATATACCATTTGTTATTTTGTTCAGTTTCACCTTGATGGTACACCTCAGGAATAAGTGATGAGATTGCAGGCAGTAATCTGTTAAGGTTCCCACGATCCCCTAAAATCATTTTAAAACTCATTCTACTGAACAATTCTTTCTTTCCTTCAAATTACCTCAAGGCAATTCTTTTGTGCCAGGTATGTAGTGAGCATGTATTATTTGCCAGACATTGTGTTGCATTAATTAAATACAGCCCTGGAAGTAAATTACAATGGTCACATGATTTGGGGGTGGGCATTATCAGCTAATTTTCACACCTCATAGATATTTCTTCTGTCTTCTACTCTCTAGAATAAATGTTCTTACCATTTCCCCACAATTCAAACTCATCCCTCAGATATCAGTGACATTTAAGAACATAAATTCTATGATTTGTGTGTATGTGTGTGTGTGGCTTAAAACTCCAGTAACTTTTCATCATGCAGGTTAAAGTCAAAACTCTCAATTTGCTTTCCAGGTTTATCTTTCACTCTTTTCTCTTTTTCACCTTTTAAACCCACCATTTCCTAGATTTCGCAGTGTCTGGTGCAGTTGATGCTGTTCCTTGCCTCAGTGCCTTGTCTAACTCAGTTCCCTCTAGCCTTGTGCGCATCCCTGACAAGAACAACCTAATGGCCCTCATCCTGCCCTACCTCCTACTTTCTGTAGGCCTGGCGAAGATGCATCTGCCATTGAAGACTGATTTCAAGCGTCTGTCTCATGACGAGTTTCTTCTCAGTAAACACCAGCCCCCACCCCAACAATTACCACTTGCATTCTGATACAGATAACCACGTTTTACTTTCAGCTTTCTTTTTTCACTGATCAGATCTGTATTAGGAGATCTCTGGCATTCAATGATACACATTTATTTTTATATCTCTCTACAAGGCTATCATCTCTTTGGGAAGAGGGGCAATGCTACAAGCAGAGGACCTGGCTTATTGTAGCTGCTCAATAAATCTTAATTAAATGAATGGATAGATGCTCAGTACTAGGTCTGTCTTACTTAGAGCACTTTACTCTTTCTAGGGACTAAATTTTTAGCTTTGAAAGTAGAATAAATTTTCCCCTGATTTTTTCCCCCCTACTTTAAGAGATCTGGAGCACTGATATATTTATTGCATCAAAGGATGCTACTGAAGGAGCAGTAAAATTCAGTGACTTGAAGCTGGGGTTCCGCAGTCTTATAAAACTGGGTTTGAATCTCAGCTCAGTCATTTTCTGCCTCTGTAACATTGAGTCTATCTTTAAAACTCTTGAAGATTTTGTTTCTCATCTCTTAAGTAGAAATAATAAAAGCATCGCTTTCACAAGGTTGCTGTGAGGGTTGAATGAGGTAATGCATCTAAAGACTGGCCACTGAAGCTTCAGTGGATATCGCACCAGTCAGTTTTAACTGTAATTGCATATTATCGCTACCAGTAGAGCTAGGCAGTGGAACCCTACTTGAACTCTCCAGTACTGCTTATTCTTCTGATTGGTTAATGTTTTATGAACTTGCAGACTTCTTCCTTTTTTTCAGCCTTTGTCACTTTCAAATAGGTGTTCTCTGTCCAGAATTCTGTTATTAGAGGCTGTCAGATGGGAGAAGAGCCACAACCTTTGTGCTGTAGACAAGCTCCACAGCCATCTCAGCATCCTTGCTTGAAAAATCAGTGATCCGGAAACCTTAGTCACCACGTCGATGATGTGCGCTGCAGGACACCTCTTCAGAAGGCAGGCTGAACGCCTGGATGGGTGCACAGGCCAGCGTCGCTTCTGCTGAGTCAACGTTCTACCTTGGACTCTCCAAAGGATTTAGAATCTTTATTAAAGTAAATTATTCTGTGTTAAAAATAGTCACATTTTGGACCTTATTTCTGTTTACTTGCCTTTCTCTGCATTGACTGCAGTCCAACTGTACACCTGACCATAACTGATCTTCTCCTGAACAGTCCCCCCCGCAAAAAATATATATAGCCCTGACAAGTGAAGAGAAAAGCTAATTCACTTTTTGTTTTATTCTACCCACTTCTAAATAACTCTTACATTAGAGCTGACAATGGAGATGATGACAGTTTTTTCAATCGAAATATATCCAATCTCAAAATAGATTTTCCATGAAAATTAAGGAAAACCAGAGGGTAACTAGAGTTTGTTATTGCATTTCTATTACACACTATTTCTGTCTCTATGTACCTAGATGTGATGCTTTTTAAAAATTGTTCATGTTTATAGGAAAGTAGTCAAAGTAATAAATGAGAGCAGTAATAAATATAAAGGTAGAAATCTTATATGCGCCAACTGAATGTCTAAATTATGACTTAACGAGGCTCAAAATTCTAAAAATATTTCATGTTTAGTAGCTCTACAAAGAAAAGTGTAGTTTAAAGCTGACAAGTGTACTGTCAATACATTTTTTTCCACTCAATAATTCAATATACAACTAGGGTGTTTGAAGACAGTAATCATTTCTATTTAATTTTACATATGTAATTTCTTTCTGTGTTCAATATTGGGGCAGGAAATAAATATTCTTTGATTCAAAAGACTACCAAAAGTCTCCAAAATTAGATGCTTTTAATATGAACAATTGTGTTTTCTCATCCTCCTCCTGAATACTAAACTATGTAACTTGAAAATGTTATTACAGGGTATAAAAGCATTCTTCCAACATCAGTGAATGAAGGGAACAGTACGAGGCTAAGTTCATAATAGATGTTCAACAAGGGTGTATTAAATTGGATGGAAGTTTTCAAATATTTGTTTTTGAGTGAAAATACCTGAATCATACATGAGTTATCTCTGCTTATGCAGAATTCTAAGAATAGAACTTTAAACAAGTCATTCAGCTTGAAAATTCTCTACTGTGAGTATATTTGCCTCATACGCATACTAGAGGCAAACTCACAGATACATTCAAATTCTTTTTTGTCTCCTGATAAAAATGAGAAGACTTTCTGACTTCAATGCTGTGCCAGAAAATTCTACTTTTTTTTTCAGGTGCTATGCAGATAACAGATCTCTCTGTTCCCAGGAAACAACACATGAAACTTAGTAACAAACCAGAAGAGAGTGGGCAGAGGCTGATGTGGACCCTCATGGCTGTCAACTTATTTTAAAGCCAACTTTCTTCATTCCCAGGGATTCCTTGAACCTAAGACACAGTCATGTGGCTTAAATTTGCCAATCAAATGCACAATATGGAGGTAAGCATGCAATTTAACAGCATAAGATGGAGGCTGTACTCTGGCAAATCAATCTTCTGGCAAATGAGGTGGCGAAAGTATTTGGTAAATTTCTTAAAGCATGACACATATGTGTAATGTGTACTAGTTGGTTGCCTCTGGTGACAGATTGTAACATAGCATCAGTAACAGAGCCTCCCACTTGTCACCTGCAGTGAGCAGCAGCAGTATCTCCTTTATTGAAGCCTCCCAGGTGTGGATGGGTGCTTATGACTTGACTACCAAGCAACCCCAGATCCTCTGGGACCAACCTAAAGACTCTAGGAACTATATAAGCTCCATTAATAAATCCTTTCCTACTTAAAATGACCAGAATGGATTCCATCATCATTAGTGGAAATGCCAGACTCTGGGTATCAAAAAGCTGTAGCTTTTGTTTTGACTCTGACACTTACTAGCCATGTGACTGAAGGAAGCCAATTATCCTCATCCATGAATTAGCAGTGGGAAACACATTCTAGAAGTTTCAAAGACTTAAACTTTTAAAAAAAAGAAGCCACTAAAATTCTATAAAAAATGTAAGTGCGTGTATTTACAATTTTGATGAGAAAAAGAACTTTCTAAGGATGACATAACTCTTACATTAAAATTCATAAAATTAATTACTTAAGTTACAGAAAATTTTTAAATGATAGCAGATACCTTATCCAATGAAAAAAGGATGAAAATGTGCAATATATATGACAGACAGAAGCTAGTTGTTAATACTCAAAGGGTTTATATTAATAAGAACAAAAGATAATATAAATATAATCACCCCCTCCCATCCTCAAATAAAAAAAAATTTTTAAAGGCCAATAAACTAGTAGAAAATGCTCAGCCTCACTCATGTATAAACAAACTGAAACCAAAATAGGAATGAGATACGTTTTATCTGTCAGCTTGGGAAAATTGTAAAGTTGTGTGACACCAAGTACAGACCAAGATGTGGGAAACAAAGCACTTTCATTCACTATTGATAAGAACACAAATTAACACAGATCTGGGGGAGGCAATTTGACAAAATATATCACAAACTTAAAAGCACATATGTTTTGATTCACTAATTCCATTTCAAAGAACTTACCTTCAGGATGATATTGCAAAATTCCATGAAAATATCTCAAAGATCAGTCATCACATCGTCACTTTCTAATAGCAAAAATATTGGAATAACTTAAATTTTTGTATGAAAGTAGTTTTTAAAATAATGATAGATAATACATGGAATGTCTGAATGGAATGGAATGCCTTAAAATCATTATAAAAAATTAATTTGATCTGACGTTAACATAAGAGACACTTCCAAGATTAAATATTAAAGGAAAAGTGCACAGCATTGTCCCTTTGGCAAGTTTTTTGAAGGATGACATGCGAATATAATATTCACTAGTTGGTTGCCTCTAGTGGCAGATTGTATTTCAAATTCTCAACAATACCTTTGTTAGCCAAAATTTCAGAAGCAGAGCCCTGATTGAAATAAAGAGGCATTCATTTCGGGTTTGTTAAGACTGCAGCCCAGGAGATACAGACCCGAGAAGCGCTTGAATTGCATTCCATTGGACTACAAAATGGAAACAAAAACAAAAACAAAAACCTTAAAAAGGCAAAAAACACAAGGCCACAGTTAGTTATATGAGTTGTTTATTAAGAATTATAATTAGAGTTGGCAAGCAGTAAGGATGCTTGTTAAGCAAAAATCGGTTGGGATCCAAGGTCGAAGAGTTATAAGAGGGGAAAACCTTGAGAACACAAGGTTGTAGCAAGCAGATGCTGTTTTAAAAATGGCTGGTGTCTTTGGGTTTGGTAGAGTTCACAGAAATTTCAAATTCTCAGTGGTGCAGGGGTGTCTCTGATACCAGCTCCTCAGTGGAAACCCAACTCCATTTTGTACGCCCCAACTATGATTACTCTGTTATGATTTCAAACGGTCATCACTTCCTCCCTTTTAATGAAAGTCTTTTCTCCAGAAAGCATGGATGAACAACTTTTTATATTGTTTAGATGTTTTGTTCCATGGAGCTAAGATGGACCTATCCCAGGAAGGCTGCCTTACGGGACAAGGAACGAGAGGAGAGAATTTCAGGCTTCAGTCACATTTGAGTAGCAAGTAGCCTTAGGAATATGGTCTCAGGCAAGTCACATCTCAGTCAAGACCCTGGTACTAGTTGACCTCTCAGGGACCAAGTGGCAAGTAGGAGGCAAAGGCTCAATGAAAAGTCTCCAATTTCTGGTTCCCCGTGATCCTAGCAGATCAAGTATTCAAATGTTTTTGAGTTAATACCACAATTAATTTGAATTCCAACCAACCAGATAGATAGGTCTAAAATAACAATTAGTGATACCAACTGTAGTCCTGGCCTCAAAGGGGTCTTACACCCAGAAGGCAACCAATGAAATAGTTCTGTCTAGTACCAAGAGATTTCATTTAAAAATTGAAGTATAGTTGATTTACAGTGTTTCAGGTATACAGTGAATCAGCAAAAGTGACTCACTTATGAATACATATATACTTTCTCAGATTATTTCCATTACAGATTATTATAAGATATTAAATAGTTTTCCATGCTATACAGTAGGTCTTTGTTGAATATCTATTTTATATATAGTAGTGCGTATCTGTTAAGCCCAAATTCCTAAATTACCCCTCCCGACTCTGTTCCCCTTTGATAACCACAAGTTTGTTTTCTAAGTCTGTGAGTCTATTTGTGTTTTGTAAGTTCATTTGTATCATTTTTTTAGATACCATAGATTTCAAGGGATATATGATATTTGTCTTTCTCTGTGCAAATTACTCTGCTTAGTATGATAATGTTTAGGTCCATCCATGTTGCTGCAAATAGCATTATATCATTGTTTTTTGTGGCTGAGTAATACTCCATTGTGTGTGTGTGTGTATATATATACATATAAAATTGGATTGCCTTTATTCAGTCATCTGTTGATGGACATTTAGGTTGTTTCCATGTCTTGGTTATTATAAACAGTAATGCTATGTATACTGGGGCATATGAATCTTTTTAAATTAGAGTTTTGACCTTTTTTGGATATATGTCCAGGATCCATGTGCAGGATCACATGGTAATTCTATTTTTAGATTTTTAAGGAACCTCCATACTGTTTTCCATAGTGGCTGCACCAATTTACATTCCCACCAACAGTGTGAGAGGTTTCCCTTTTCTCCACACCCTCTCCAGCATTTATTATTTCTAGAATTTTTGATAATGGCCTTTCTGACTGGTGTGAGGTGATACCTCATTGAGGTTTTGATTTGCATTTCTCTAATAATTAGTATTATTTAACATCTTTTCACGTGCCTATTGGCCATCTGTATGTCTTCTTTGAAGAAATGTCTGTTTAGGTCTTCTGTCCATTTTTTGATTGGGTTGTTTCTGTTTTTGATATTGAGTTGTATGAGCTATTTGTGTATTTTGGAAATTAAGCCCTTGTTGGTTGCATCATTTGCAAATATTTTCTCCCATTCAGTAAGTTGTCTTTCGTTTTGTTTATGGTTTCCTTTGCTGTGAAAAAGCTTTTAAGTTTAGTTAGTCCCATTTGTTTATTTTTGCTTTTGTTTCCATTACTTTAAGAGATGGATCCAAATATATATATTTATATTACTGCTATTCATGTCACAGTGTTCTACCTATGTTTTCCTCTAGGAGTTTTAGAGTATCATTTAGGTCTTTAATCCATTTTGAGTTTATTTTTGTATATGGTGTTAGGGAATTTTCTTTTTTTTTTTTTCTTTTTTTTAATATATAAACATTTTTTATTGAGTTATAGTCATTTTACAATGTTGTGTCAAATTCCAGTGTAGAGCACAATTTTTCAGTTATACATGAACATACATACATACATTCATTGTCACGTTCTCCTTCGCTGTGAGCCACCACAAGATCCTGTATACATTTCCCTGTGCTACATAATACAATCTTGTTTAGCTATTCTACATTTTGAAATCACAGTCCCTTCCCACTCCCTGTCCCCCTGGCTAGAATTTTCTAATTTAATTCCTTTATGTGTAGCTGTCCAGCACCACTTATTGAAAAACTTGTCTTTTCTCCATTGTGTAATCTTGCCTCCTTTGTCACAGATTAATTGACCATAAGTGCATGGGTTTATTTCTGGGCTTTCTATCCTGTTCTATTGATCTTTGTGTCTGTTTTTGTGCCAGTACCACACTGTTTTGACTAGTGTAGCTTTGTGGTATAGTCTGAAGTCAGGGAGCATGATTTCTCCAGCTCTGTTCTTTCTCAAGATTGTTTTGGCTATTCAGATTCTTTTGTGTTTCCATACAAACTTTCAAATTTTTGTTCCAGTTTGTGAATAAATACAATTGACAATTTGATAGGAATTGCTTTGAAACTTTAGATTGCCTTGGTTAGTATGGTCATTTTAATGATATCATTCTTCCAGTCCAAGAACACAGTATATCTTCCCATCTGTTTGTGTTGTCTTCGATTTCTTTCATCAGCATCTTACAGTTTTTGGAAAATAGGTCTTTTGCCTCTTTAGGTAGGTTTATTTCTAGGTGTTTTATTCTTTTGATGTGATGGTAAATGGAATTGTTTCCTTAATTTCTCTTTCTGATAGTTCATTGTTAGTGTATAGAAATACAACACATTTCTGTATATTAACTTTGTATCTTGCAGCTTTACTGAATTCATTGATAAGCTCTAGTATTATTCTGGTGGCATCTTTAGGATTTTCTATGTAAAGTATCATGTCATCTGGAAACAGTAACAGTTTTACTTCTTCCTTTCCAATTTGGATACCTTTTATTACTTTTTCTTCTCTGATTGCTGTGGCAAGGACTTCCAGAACTATGTTAAATAAAAGTGGTGAGAGTGAACATCTTTGTCTTGTTCCTGATCTTAGAGGAAATAATTTTAGCTTTTCACCATTGATTATGTTGTTAGCTGTGGCTTTGTCATTGGATGGCCTTTATCATATTGAGGTATGTTGCTTCTATGCCCACCTTCTGGAGAGTATTTATCATAAATGGATGTTGAATTTTATCAAAAGTTTTTTTTTTTTGCATCTATTGAGATGATCATATGGTTTTTATTCTTCAATTTGTTAATGTGGTGTGTCACATTGATTTGTGTATATTGAAAAATCCTTGCATCCCCGGAATAAATCCCACTTGATCATTGTGTGTGATCTTTTTAATGTATTGTTGTATTTGGTTTGCTAGTATTTTGTTGAGGATTTTTGCATCTATGTTCATCAGTGATATTGGCCTGTAATTTTCTTTTTTGATATCTTTGTCTGGTTTTGGTATCAAAGTGATATTGGCCTCATAGAGTGAGATGGAATGTGTTCCTTCCTCTGCAATTTTTTGGAATACCTTCAGAAGTATGGGTGTTAACTCTTCTCTAAATGGTAGAATTCACCTGTGAAGCCATCTGGTCCTAGACTTTTGTTTGCTTGTTTGTTGATTCAGTTTCAGTACTGGAAGTTGGTCTGTTAATAGTTTCTGTTTCTTCCTGGTTCAGTCTTTGGAGATAGTACCCTTCTAAGAATGTGTCCATTTCTTCTAGGTTGTCTATTTTACTGGTGTGTATTTGCTCATAGTAGTCTCTTATGATCCTTTGTATTTCATTGGTGTCAGTTGTAACTTCTCCTGTTTCATTTCTGATTTTATCGATTTGGGCACTCTCCCTTTTCTTCTTGATGAGTCTGGCTAAAGGTTTATAAATTTTGTTTATCTTTTCAAAGAACCAGCTTTTAGTTTCATTGATCTTATCTATTACTTTTTTAGTCTTTCTTTCATTTATATCTGCTCTGACCTTTATGATTTCTTTCCTTCTGATAACTTTGGATTTGTTTGTTTTTCTTTGTCTAGTTGCTTTATGGGAAAGGTTATGTTGTTTATTTGACATTTTTCTTATATCCTGAGGGAAGCTTGTATCAGTATAAACTTTCTTCTTAGAACTGCTTTTGCTGCATCTTGTAGGTTTTGGATCATTGTGTTTTTGTTTTCATTTGTCTCTAGGTATTTTTGATTTCCTCTTTGATTATTTCAGTGATCCATTGGCTGTTTAGCAGCATATTGTTTAGCCTCCACGTGTTTGTGGTTTTTGCAGTTTTTCCCCTTGCAGTTGATTTCTAGTCTCATAGCCTTGTGGTCAGAAAGGATGCTTGATATAATTTCAATTTTCTTAAATTTACCAAGGCTTGTTTTGTGGCCTCGCATGTGATCTGTCCTGGAGAATGTTCCACGTGCACTAGAGAAGAATGTGTATTCTGCTGCTTTCAGGTGGAATGCTCTATGACTATTAATTAAGTCCATTTGGTCTAATGTGTTATTTAAGGCCTGTGTTTCCTTACTGATTTTCTGTCTGGATGATCTGTCCATTGCTGTAAAATCCTCTACTATTATTGTGCTACTGTTGATTTCTCCTTTTATGTCCCTTATATATTCCCTTATATATTCCCTTATATTATATATTTCTCCTATGTTGGGTGCATATATATTTGCAATTGTTATATCTTCCTCTTGGATTCATCCCTTGATCATTATGCAGCATCTCTTATAACAGTCTTTATTTTAAAGGCAATTTTGTCTGATATAAGTACTGCTACTCCTGCTTTCTTTTGATTTCCATTTGCGTGGAATACGTTTTTCCATCTCCTCACTTCAGTTTGTGTCTCTAGATCTGAAATGGGTCTCTTGTAGGTAGCAAATATATGTGTCTTGTTTTTTTTTTAACCCATTCAGCCAGTCTGTCTCTTTTGGTTGGAGAATTTTGTCTTTATATTTAAGTTTCTTACTGATATCTTTGTTCTTATTGCCTTTTTTTAAAATTTGTTTTTGTAGATCTTTTTTCCCCTTTCTTCTTTTGTTTTCTTCTCTTGTGATTTGATGACTATCTTTAGTTTAATGTTTGAATTCATTTTTCTTTTTTATGTGTCTATTACAGATTTTTGATTTACATTACCTTGAGGTTTTCATATAGCATTCTATATATATATACATGTGATTGTTTTAAGTTGTTGATCTCTAAATTTCAAATGCATTTAAAATATGCTGCATTTGTACTCTCTTCCTGTCACAATTACTGTTTTTGATGTCACATTTTATGTCTAATTGTTTTGTGTAAACCTTAACTGCTTATTGTGGATATGGATGGTTTTACTTCTTTTGGTTTTTAACTTCCCTACTAGCTTTGTGTGTGGATGATTTCCCACTTTTCCTTTATCTTTGCCTTACTGGTGAAATTTTTCATTTTGTAATTTTCTTGTTTCTAGTTGTAGCCTTTTCTTTTTCACCTAGAGAATTTCCTTTAACATTTCCAACAAAGCTGGTTTGGTGATGCTGAATTCTTTTAGCTTTTGCTTGTATGTGAAGCTTTTGATCTCTCCATCAAATCTGAAGGAGAGCCTTGATGGGTAGAGTTTTCTTGGTTGTAGGTTTTCATCTTCCATCACTTTAAATATATTGTGCCACTCCCATCTGGGCTGCAGAGTTTCTGCAGAAAAATCAGCTGATAGCCTTATGGAAGTTCTCTTATATGTTATTTGTTGCTTTTTCCTTACTGCTTTTAGTATTCTCTCTTAATCTTTAATTTTTTTCATTAAACAAGAACTCATATCAGAATTTTTTTAGGGGGGTGGTCAGTTCCTGACATAGTTGGGTATAGGGTCCAGGGTGTCTCAAAGATTGTATTGGCCTGCTAGTGGGGCTGGGCCAGGGCCCAAGTGATCCCAGGGTAGGGTCTAGCCTGTGTTGTGTGGCCATAGTTTTCTTGCTTCTGGTGTCTTTCCCCTGGTGGATGAGGCTGGTCTAGAAGGCTGTACAGGCTTGTTGGCAGGAGGAGTTGGTACCTGTCCACTGGTGGGTGGAGCTGGATCTTGGCCTTCTGGTGGGCTGGGCTGTGTCTAGGGGCAATCCCAGAGGTGGCTGAGGACTCTTTAGTCTTTAGACAGACTAATGAACTGCTGATGGGTGGGGCTGTGTCCCTGCCCAGTTAATTGTTTGTCTTGAGGTGTTCCAGCACTGTAACCTGTAGGTTGTTTGGTGGGGCCAGGTCTTGGAGCTAATGAGCTTAGATGTTAGCTGCCAACATCAATGATGTTCACATGGCTGAATGTTCTCCAGTATGTCTGTCACCAGTGTCTATGTCCAAAGGGTAAGCCACAGCCACCCCCTGCCTCTCCAGGAGACTTTCCAACACCAGCAGGTAGATCTGGCTCAGTTTCCTAACAAATTACTTCTTTCACCCTGTGTCCTGGTGCACTGGGATTTTGTATACACTAAGTCCCTATTTCCCCCAGTCCTGTGGGGCTCCTGCAATTAAATCTCACTAATCTTCAAAGCCAAATGCTCTAGGGGCTTATCTTCCTGATTCTGGATCCCCTAGGCTGAGGAGTCTGATGTGGGGCTCAGAACTCTTGCTCCTGTGGAAGAACTCCTGCAATGTAATTATCCTCCAGCTTGTGGGTTACCCACACAGTGGGTATGGGATTTGATAATGCAAGTCTGCCTCTCCTACTGGTCTCATTGTGGTTTCTTCTTTATGTCTTTAGCTGTAGATGTTTTCCGGTAGGTTTCAGTCTTTTTCATAAATAATTACCCTGTGATAGTTGTGATTTTGGTGTGCTCATGAGAGGATGTGAGCTCAGGGTCTTTTTACTCTGCCATCTTGGCCCAAATCCACATAGTCTTTTTTTTTTTTAAAGACAGAAATATTAGCCTTTAATATTGCTAACTGTTGGACCACCTTTCCTGATTTATCTATACAAAAACAACATTCTTCTCCAAGGAGAGCACGCGAGTTCGTCCCTGTTGGGTGGTTATAGACAAAGAAAATATTCTAACTGCTCACCCCCCAGGAAGGCTCTCCAAGCCTGTGATAGCCTCCTCTTCGTCTGTGTCCCCTCCCAGGAGCACAGGTCCCCACCTGATTGTATCTCCACCCTCCCTACCCAAAGCCATGCGGATCTTTCTTACAGCCTTGGTTGTATGAATCTTTCTGCCAATCTCATTTTCAGTGAGAACGGCTCCATATCTAGATGTACTTTGATGTCCTTGTGAGGTGAAGTGAGTTCCACACCCTCCTACTCTGCCATCTGGATCGCCTCCTCCTATGAGAGGGGTCAATTTTTTTTACGGAAGTAGAATGAACTTTATCCACATGTGCTGTAATTTTTACAGATTCAGTTTCTTCTGCTTTTGCATCAAAGTCAGACAGGCATTTTTTCCCCTGGAACAAGCAGTGCGTGCCCTGATGACCCATCTCCCTCAGGAATTCTGCCTGAGGCGAAGCTGGTGGAACACGATTTCTTAGGAGCCCCGGCTGTTTCTGTGTCCAGTGGATCCCACTGTCCTGTGCTCTCTTACCCTCTTAAAACTAAAGCCTGAAAAAGTAAGTGATTTTCCGAAAGACACAAAGCTCCTTATTACTTGGATACAGGATGCCTGATTACCGCTTTCTTGTGGATCAACAGCAATACTCTTCACCAGGCACAGTTCACACAATTCTTTATAGCGATATCTACGTGTGTTTATTCGCATGCAGGCGACAGACAGATAGACAAGCAGACAGATCATCGCTTTGATAACCTATGAATATAATATCAGCAGCTTCGGGTGAGAATCCAACTGTGGAGGAGGAAGCTGAATATTTCAGCCCAGAGACTAAAAATTCAGAATGCTTCCCAATGTGATAGAATAAATAACAATTGGGATCTTTTAAGTGCTGTGACAGACATTCCAAAGAAGCAGCGGATCTAAATCAGCCCTTATTTAGTTGCGAGTTGGAAACAATTCCTGGCTAAGAGACATATCCCCAGTTTAGAATTATGCATTTCTGTTCCAGGGAGAGCATTTCACAAGAAAGTTTTTATCATACCCATCTTCAGAGCCCATGTAAAAATGGTATCTTGGAAAATTGCACAGTTGCCAATAAAGAGGCAATAACATAAATCCATGTTAGGTCTCTGGCTCCATAGGAAGAGGAATTGAGCATTGAGAAGAGTGAGTATCACATCCACCATAGCTGTCATTTGCACCGGATAGTACAAATAGATCCCCATAGTACCTACCCACCCTCCATGCTCCAGTCCCGTCTCCTTGCAACCCACCCACTTCCCACGTATACCTCATACAACCCTACAGACACACATTATTTGTGGTGTGGGAATTTTACCCGTTCACCCACAATGATCCATACGATCCCTAAATAGAAGTCTTCTTGCTATTTAAGAATAATAATAGCTACAGTCTGTGTGATAGGAGAGCACTAATCAACGGAAGGACCAGGTGGCTGCACAAAATTTTTTTGCTTCTTCCTCTAGCCCTCTCTGCTTCACTTTCTGTAGGTTGAGGTCACATGACAACAATGTCCAAAACTTATTCTCTCAGACCATCCTCATTTAAACGGCGTTCTGTTAGGGAGCTCTGTCTTCCAGCTTCCCTCAATTATCTCTACATTAGCTAGTCCATATTTCCAAAATCATTTCTCTTCAGTTTTTCCTTTGATTATATTCTAGGCTCCACTGCCTTAAAAAATAGATTATTATTCTACTCCAATCTTTGCTGTCTCAATTATACCAAAAAAAAATTACTTTAGAATAGTTTATTAGCATGTGCCAAAAAGACTAATGTTCCTATTCTAATTGACATTGTGGGGAGTTTTTTCTTCCATTCATTTAAAATAGGACTTAACAAAAATATTCTTACTATGACTCCAAGCAGAAAAACTGTTGTTTCTTTATCTCCTAATGATAATCCAGAGCATACTTTATTTCCTACCCAAGTCCTTGAGTTATGAGCTTTGTCATCTCATTAAGTATAAATTCTTTGTTGCCTGAAAACATTTTCCTGTAGTTCATGATAATGAATAGCTTCCTTATATAAACTGCCATACGCTTTTGCAGATGACCCAGGAGTTATGCAGAGCTTCATAAAAGCCCAGACCATATGTAGAATGGAACTGAACATACTGGCTAATTTACTTGGTCTTATGCTGGCTCACTATACGTCATCATTTGCATCAAAATTCATAAATCTTTCTTCGCTTTGGAAATGATGATTCATATACCAGTCTCAACTGATTGAATAAACAGTGAGCATGTATATAATATAGCAAAAAAAAAAAAAAACCAAAGATGCATGTGACTTTGGTATACACATTTCTTTTGATGGCAATAAGTTACTGCAAATGGATTTTTCACATTTCAACTTAATAAACTCCAGTAGCTCATTATTGTGTAAATTAAGACAGGTCACTATGAATTAGCAAGGAGAACTATGCTGTGAAAACAGCCCCATATTTTTAAGATCCTGAACATTGTAGGTATTAAGTTTAAACTCAGGACAGTAATGTTTGGCCATCTTTAACCTTGAAGCCCAGAAAATTTTCGTTTGCCTAAGTTTTAAGTAATATGCCCAATCAATAAAAAAAGTAAACCAAAATCACCTAATGTATACTGAGCATGTACTCTAAGAAAGTCACCTACATAGATCATCTAATTATGATCTGAACAGACTATTAAGACCGGCCAGATCATTTTTCTCCCATGAACAGCCATTATTTCACTCTTTAGTTATGATCAGATCCCATCTGTTTACTCCTATTGTGTTTATATTCCTACAATCCTCTCAATAATCCAAACGCTCACTGACAGAATAACTTGAACTAGATTGAGTCTTCCAAAGTGAGGAGTACATGATCAGTGTCAAGCATAAAACATTTTAATGTTAAATTGATTGAGAAAAATCTAAACCAAAGAATTTTAACTCTATTAAAATGAATCCACATGATTAAAGAAAGGACTTTTCAGTACAGTTATAAACATATGTGATGATACTGGACAGATGTTTAAATGTTGCTCTGTTTCCTCGAGCAGATGCATCATTCACTGTTCTAGTTCAGTAAGCAGGGAACATCATAGTGAAATAAACAGACACATTTGGCAACAAGAGATCATCAATTTTATGAATTACATTTTTTGAAGGTGGAGCGTTTTAAAGGATTTTGCTGCAGTATCTCATCATACCTGGTGTAAATTTATGATAGCCCTCTTTTCATAACTGACTAAATCAAATCAAGTTTCAATGAGATGAAATGAACTGATGAAAAGCTGTTTCTGAAATTTTGAAGTGGTCTGGGGTTTTTTTCTTATCAAGGCAAATCTGTCTGGTAGCATGTTAATGTAAATTATGGTAGTGAATGTCAAGTCTCCATCTGCTCCAGCAATCTGTTAAATATACAGTGCTTTTCTAGGGAAGAGAGTTTATAATCTTTTAGAGTGCTGTCATCAGTATCCTTCTTGAATAAACTGTGTCTTGGCAAAATCTATTCTTTACCAATGACCTAATTCCCTTCCCTGGCAGAATTTCTTGGTGATATCCCTAGAAGCTAATAAATATTTTTTTTTCTTTATTCCTAGAAAGGATTTTATCAGCTCTTGACAACATCTTCTATTCTTGTGCATCCATCCACGTAGATGCAGGAGACGCTGCACTTAGAGATCATCGTGGGAGGTAGAAGTTCTCACAACAGAATATTCACTTTGGAAAAGAAGGGAAAATAGTCAAAGGGAAAAACAGAGCTTTCAAGTACAGCATGGGTGAATGCAGAGTGCCCTTGGCACTAGCAATGGTTTGACGGGAAGAGCCTGTTCCTAAAATAAGACGGCTCAGTGGTTCCACTGCTTCCTTCATGGGGAACTCGTGCGAGTTACTTAACATTCAAAGTCTCACTTTCTTCATCTCTAAATAACAATATCTACGTCAGTGAGCAATGAAATCTTTTTTGTGAAAGATTTAAAAGAAAGTATTTTACCAAAAAAAAATACAGTCATTATGCACAAGCCACACTGCAAGCTGGATAGAGGACATGTATATGGATTTGGATGATTATAAAAGCAAAGTTTTACTCAGAAAAACCTGATAGATCTGCCTGCACCATTGAGAACCAGTGTGGCAATAAGCATTTTTAAGAGACATTCTGAGATGTGCCGTCCAGCAAAGCACGTGGAGCACACTCAGGAAGAAAAGCTTTCTGGCAACACATTATAAATCCTCTCGTAGAGTTTTGATGTTTTCAGAAACAGTATTGCCTTTTGATATTTACTAACCCCCCCAAAAAGTGCATTTTGAATTCTATGCCCCCAAACCCACCAAACTTACTTATTTGTAAAAGAAAAAGGAAGCACATTCTTTGAGCTCAGAAGGTATTATTTGCTTTTTCCTAGTTATTTTGTGTTAGACACTATTACACAAACTCCAAAAGAGAAAAGTTAGGTTGGATCAATCAAATGTGATGTTTAGAATTTAAAAATATATATCTATCAGGGTCTTGGCTTAAACTTGAATACAAACTTCATTTCTAAAATTCACTGATGAAAGGCTCAGAAAAAAAGAAAAAAGAAAAAGAAATCATAAAATCGAACTCTCAAATAGCAGAATTTTAATCAACCGTGATTGAAAGCCAAAGTGGGAAAAAAAATACTCTTGTGTTTTCCTCCACGTCCAGAAGTTCATAAAGGGATATTTTAGTTGAGGTCAGACAAACTTTGTAAGCTGTGCCCTGACCACAGAAAGCCTGTCTTGTCAGTTTCCTAAAATGTGCCAAAGGGGCTGATAACTACATAGGGACGGATGCTTCTTGCTTAGGTACATGTGATGGGAAACAGGAACTTCAGCACAACAAGAGCATCATCGCTCACTCTGAGCATCGCTCACTCTGAGCAGACCACTATCAGCCAAGTCAAAATACCAGATCAGGGTTCATGTTGTTTGCAGTAATTGATACCTAGGAGTTGAAGATGTGCTCAAGATTCATAACTCAAACAAAAAATTTCTTTGGATCGCATATATACAATCTAATGGAATCAAGATGATGCAAAGGAGATCTGAACAGGCTGCGTTTTTGAAAAACAACACCTGCTTCATTATTGTTTTACAGAAGTGACCCAAATTACTCTGGACAGCAGTTTGGGAACAATTGTTACCAATATGCACACTGTATGTAAAAAGTTATAATGTGCTTCCTAAAGTATTTTCTTATGCTAAATTCCCAGGGCCTCTGATAGACAGAAGCTAAAAATACTAATCAAAATAATCTAAATTTTTCATTCCCAAAGTATATATAAATAAGCTTCTTTATGGTGCATGAGCAGGGGATGGTTTCTAACAGATGATAGGTTGTATAGGTAGATTAAATGATGATGGTGATAGACAATAGGTAGGTAGATAGGTAGATAGATAGACAGATAGATAGATAGATAGACAGACAGGCAAGTTTATATCATCTATGAATTTTTTTAATTATATAAACATATCAGGAATCATGTGGTAAGATATGAACATTCATCTTGTTTTATTATGGAAACTTAACTGTTTTAGTTTTTCTTCTCTCTATGGCACTAGAAGAATACAAGATAATTATTTCTCCATACTTTCTGATAGAGTTGGAGGATTCTGCCCTTCTTGACCTCAAGTTTTCATCTGCTAATAATTCAAGCTTAATGGGTCTTCAGTATCTACTGCGAAAAAAATAAAAAGAGAATGGAAGAATTGTGTTCTACACTGGAGATTGACACAACATTGTAAACTAAAATAAAACAAAACTTTAAAAAAAAAAAGGGAAGCGAAGGGTTGGAGTGACAGGGAATTGGGGGAAGAAACAGTGATCAAGAAGGTGTAGGGGAAAGAATCTGAACAAAAAAGGAGTATTGGGGCTTCCTCAATGGGGCACCATAAATCACAAAAATCATCCCAAAGAAGTTGTCTAAAAAAGAAGACTAACTACCAGAGAAGGGTCTGGTGAACCAAGAAACAGTCGCCCTACTTCAATTGCTCAGTCTTTAGGTGTTACTTACTTCACTAAGCCAAAACCTCTTATAACCTGCACCCTCAGAACCCAGGACAGGTGGCCTAGCCTTCAGTGCTAGAAAGGACTTCACCGTAAACGCAGGCAGCATCTCATTTTTGGCCACCCACTGTGGTGACACTGTACATGACAAGACAGGCTTAAGAAAATGGTAACATTTGAACTGGGCCCTGAAGACTAGGCAGCACCCGAGAAGGTAGGGAGAAGGAAGAAGTTATTACGATTAGGAGATGGCAAGGATGAGGCTGTCTCAGCATGCATCTCCATTGCATACATCGGAAAATGTCTCTAAATAAAGACTTCAAGTTGTAAGTCAAGTTGTACATCAGGAAACTTCAAATGACTCTCAGGAACCAATAATGAGTCACAACTGATCATCTGCTGTGAGCAGGCATCATAAAGGCCCCTGATTTTTCTTCCCCCCAAGTATCGTGCTCATCACTCAGGACTTAACTGTGAGCAAAAATAGCCATGCTTCCACCTCTGGCATTGAATGTAACAGAAATTTAATCAAAGATACACTCAGATTCATATGAGACCAAGAAAATTAATAACCTGTCATACCACAGGTGAGCAGAACAGAGAGCACATTAACTCAGTACTGGGTACCCCAGAGTTTATGTTCACAGTGGAAAAGTGATTGTACTTACTGTGACAGAGGAGGAAAGATTGGTTCCCAGGGTTCAAGTACTAGAGACACAAATTTTAGTCCAATGGCTTCTGTACCAATTACAAACATCCCAAATTAGACAGGCCTGCTTTTCAGATAGACATTTAATCAAAGGCTGAATTACTACACGCCTGGAGTACTGTAAGAAGAATTCTTGCACTGGATGACCCCCTAAAGTCCCTTTCAACTTTAAGAGTCAGTTAAAGCATGATTTTCTTCTATATATAATATGATTACTGAACTAACAGTAAACATCAGTGATCCCTGTGCAAAGAAATGTGGAATAAAATAATCTCAGAAAATAATAAATAATGAGGTCGTTACTGTAAAATGACTGGACGTTCATCTAATATCATTGGTGCTTTCATCGATCAGTTTATTCCTAACGTCTTCCTACCAGTTCTTACCTGAAAGCTCCCCTGTTTATTATTCCTCTCCGACATTATCAAATCAAGGAGAAATTTGAAACACTGGCTTTCTTAAGCATCTTCTAAATGCTCACTCTAGTCTATATCAAATTAGCATTCACATCATTTCTTCAAAACCTTGAATTAAGCCTTGATTTTAATTACCTCTCAATTACATCTTGCACCACTCTGTGAGTTAGCATCCTTAAAGGAAGGGAAGTTGCTAGGAAGAATTAGACTTAAAAATGCAATGTGACAAGTTCAGACTTAACTTCTGAGGCAATTATAAAATGGTTCTTCAAAACAAGATGTCTTCATATAATTTTTTTAATTACATACCTCTCACTTGCTGTCTCAAATTTCCACATGTATCTGTGCCTTTTTCAAAAACAATGTATAAAAATAATAAGGAAGAACTGACAGTTATAAGCCATAGAACTAGAAAAAGTATGAAGTGCAAGGACCTTTGCATTCTTGTTTATGCATCGTTCTGAAGACTATGAAATTGTTCCAAAAAGATTCATGAATGCTAACCTCTTAGAATTTTATAAATTTTTAGTTTGGCCACCTCCTTCTTAACTGGCTTCAAAAGTCTTCCTAATGAACAGAGATGCCTATAAATAATGAAACTTATTTTTAATGAAAGAAGCATATATAACAATAGTGAAAATGATGATGGTGATGATGATGATGTGAGAAGAGCTACATTTACCAAATGCCCATTATGTTCAGGCACAGTTGTAAGCATATCATACTACATATATATAGTTCTGTTTTTAGGTAACTTAATCCCCACAACAACTGTATAAGAAAGATTCTGGGTTTTTTGTTTGTTTGTTTGTTTTGTTTTATAGATGAGGAAACTGAGACAAATAGATTTTATAGCCAGTGAGAAATAGGACCCAGTTTCTAATCCTAAACTTACATTTAAGCCATTATGCTAATAATAATATCATTAATTTCTGCTTCTGTCTTAGAAATAAACAGATGACTCCTTCACCGCACTTCTCCAACTTTGAACAAAGAGGACTAACTGCTTTAAAACACAACACTATGCACACACTGATGGATTAATAAATGCAGACAACTCATCACGGTATCATATTTACAGAAAATAAGGCAAGAGAGCTAGATAAGCAAGACCCACAGTGAAAATGAGACTTCCGATTTTTAAAACAGTGCTGATCCCGTCTCATCTCAGAAATTACCCAAAGCAAGAAGGAAAAGAACCTGAAACACACCCCCTTATGTTCTGGCGTGGGCGGCAGCTCGGGGCGAGCAGGAGCGGAGCGCACAGGCTCGCTGTGGGCGTGGCTCCAAGGCGGCTTGCCCTCAACGCTGGCAGCAGAGATGGATGAGCAGCCGGGCAGCGGACCGCACCGCCAGGAAGCAGTCTGCTGGTGAGACAGGTTGAAAGAAGGAGACTGAATCAATTCGTAGCCCTGGAACTGGCAATCTTAGGTGCCTGGGAGGAAGTAAAGACTATGAAATACCTCGCTCACACACCTGCTATTTTACAACAAGAACTTCCACCAGCCTGAAATACTACCTTCTCCTTTGTCTCCCATGATCTCCTGGAAAACGTGTAGTCCAGGTGGGGCCCACGTCTTCAAGCGGAGTGCGTAACAGTAATACAAGAAAAAGGGACACGAGAGCATGGCCCTGCGCCAGGTCTTGGTTGACTCCCTGGGACACGCCCCCGCCCCCCGCCCAAGCGAGGGTCCTTGGCTTCACCCAGGAGAGAGTTCAAGAGCGAGCCACAGTTGAGTGAAAGTAGGTTTATTCAGAGAGATACATGGTCCACAGACAGACTGTGGGCCGTCTGGAAAGGCAAGGAGCGAGAGGTTGCGAGCCGCGGCAGTGTTGCTGGTTTTTATGGGCTTGGCAGCTTCACGTGCTAACAGGTGAGATGATTATTCCAACTACTTTGGGGAAGGGGCTGGGATTCCCAGGAATGGGGCCACTGCCCACTTTTTCACCTTTCATGGTCAGCCTCGGGACTGCCATGGCGCCTGTGGGAGAGCCACTTAGCATGCTAGTATATTACAGTGAAGTGTATAATGAAGCTAAGGGTCCACTGGAAGTCAAATCTCCCGCCATCTTGGGCCTCAAGGCCTACTGGGTGTTGAATCTCCGGCCACCTCGGGTCTTGAGGTCTGTCAGGAGTTGAATTTTCCACCATCTTGGTGTTAATTGCTGCGTCATTCCTTAAGTGGTTGTGCCCTGCCCTCTTCCTTTCTGTCTCAATAGTATGCTAACATACCAAAATAAAATTAAAGGAGTAACAAAAAAAAAAAAAAAAAAAAAAGGAGAAATGAGGAACTTACCAGAAAAAAATTGATAAAAAGCAAATAACTTGAAATGGAGTATAATCTATAAAAAATCTCAATCACTGTGTTGTATACTTGAAATGAATAATACATTGAAAATCAACTATCCTTTGATTTAAAAAGAAGCAAATGAAAATTGTGGTCTTCATTGTCACCATGATTTTTTAATGTAATTAAGTTGCTCCAAAAAAAAAAAAAAAAACCTCAAAACAAAGTGACATTAGCTCTGAAGAGGAATAGTAGGAAAACAGAATAAGGTAAAACATGGTGTGTTTGGAAATAGAAAAGAAGTGGGGAAAAAAACCATCATAAAAATGAGGTCCATGTGAGAAGCAGACTTAAAGAGTGAATATTGTTACAAACGCGGTGAAGGATATGGAAGCAGGATTGGGAAAGGGAAGCAAAGTAAGATAAAAATGAACAAATTAATTAGAGAAAATCATACATACAGAGGAGAAATGAGTTCCCTTATATACAAAATTGATGTTGATAAAAAAGAAATCCAACATAATGATAGAGAACAATAAAAAGCATTGGTTTAAGAAAATTATGCATAAATGTTTAAATATTTAAATCTATGGATTCATAGGATCTCTCAGGGGGAAAAAAATGCACAGAAAACATCCGACACCAATGTATTTCTGAGTTAAGCCCCTATTTTCATTTCTTTTATAGCTCGGGGTCAGGGAAAAGGAGTCATTTAAAGGAGATACTTGAAGTCTGAAATAATTAAAAAGGATAAATGTAAAAACTTAGGAAAGCATTTCTATTCATTGAAATCAGGCACAGAGAGGAAAGATCTAAGGTGTGGAAACATAGGAAGATAATTATTTTATTATTAATGACAGTAACTAGTCAATAGACTCTCACTAAAAAATAGAGAACAAAGTTCATTATATAAATTTATGGTTAGAGGTGTAAATAATAGGAAAAGACCATAACAATTACAAATAAATAATTACAAATTAATTATAAGTTACACAAAACAAGAAAGCAACAAAACAAATTCACTCTATATTGCAATTTTGAAAGACAAAAATATAAAAATGTAAAAACAAAAAAAATGCAGTAATACGATAAAATACAAAGCACCAAACATATCTTTTATATTAGTAGGCTAAATCTACCTACTAGCTTGACCATGGATATTTCTAAAACAAATCAGAAAGGTAAAAATAAAAAGATGGACATACAGACAAGGCAAATGAAAGCAAAAAGGAAGCAGACACCATAAGTATTTTTAACTGAAGTACACACATAAAAAAGCATAAACTGTACACTGAAGTTTGCTCGATAAGAAAATGTGTGCAGTCCACAATGCAGAATCACTTCTGATCAAATACAGAGGCAATCATCACAAAGTTAAAAGTACAGGCATATCTCACTTCATTGAACTTTCTTGTGCTTTGCAGGTACTACATTTCTACAAATTGAAGGTTTGTGGTAACTGCATGGAGGAAATCTGTCAGGGTTATTTTTTCCAATAGCATTTGCTCACTTCATGTCTCTGTGTCACATTTTAGCAACTCTCACAAGATTGCAACCTTTTTCATTATTACTGTAATATTTGTTATGGTGATCTGTGATCGATGATCTTTAATGTTAGCATTGTAATTTGGGGGAGTGTCATGAACTGTGCCCATATGAGACAGTGAATTTAACTGATAAATGTTGTGTGTGTTCTGACTGCTCCACTGACCAGCTGTTCTCCATCTCTCTCCCTCTCCTCGGGCATCCCTATTCCCTGAGACACAACAACATTGAAATCAGGCCAGTTAATAACTGTACAATGTCCCTTAAGTGTTCAAGTGAAAGGAGGAATCTCTCACTTTGCCAAAAGCAAGAAATGATTAAGCTTAGTAAGGAAGGCATGTCGAAAGCTGAGACTGGCCAAAAGCTAGTCTTCATGGACCAAATGGTTAGCCAAATAGTGGATGTAAAAGAGAAGTTCTTAAAGGAAGTTTAAAGGACTAATCCAGTGAACACAGAAAGGATAAAAAAGCATAACAGGCGTATTGCTGATATAGAGAAAGTTTTAACAGTCTAAATAGAAGATCAAACCAGCCACAACATTCCCTTAAGGCTTAACTCAAGAACAACTCTCTTCAATTCTGTGAAGGCTGACAGAGCCGAGGAAGCTGCAGAAGAGAAGTTTGAAGCTAGCTGTGGTTGGTTCATGAAGTTTAAGGAAGAAGCTGTCTTCATAATATACAAGCGCACAGTGAAGCAAGAAGGGCTGATGTGGAAGATGCAGCAAACTATAGATGATCCAGCCAAGATCACTGATGAAGGTGGCTCCATGAAACAACAGATACTCAGTGTAGATGAAGCAACCTTATACTGGAAAAAGATGCCATGTAGGACTTTCATAGTTAGAGAGGAGAAGTCCATGTCTGGTTTCAAAGCTTCAAAGGACAGGCTGACTCTCTTGTTAGTGGCTAATGCAGCTGGTGGTTAAGTTGAAGCCAGTGCTCTATTACCATTCCAAAAGTTCTAGGATCCTTCAGAATTATGATAAATCAATAAAATAAATGGAACAACAAAGCACGGTTTACTGAATATTGTAAGCCCACTGTTGAGACCTAAGATTCCTTTCAAAATATTGACAATTCACCTGGTCACCCAAGAGCTCTGACGGAAACGTACAATGAGAACAATGTTGTTTTCTTAGTTGCTATCCCAACATCCATGAATCAAGGAGCAATTCTGACTAATTATTTAAGAAATACATTTCACAGGATACACCTGGTCACCCAATGGACCTGGACAAAGTAAACCGAAAACTTTCTGGAAAGGATTCACCATTCTAAATGCTATTAAGGACATTTGTGATTCATGGGAGAGGTTCAAAACATCAGGGTTAACAGGAGTTTGGAAGAAGTTGATTCCAACCATTATAGATGACTTTGAGGGGCTCAAGACTTCTGTGACGGAAGTCACTGCAGATGTGATGGAAACAGCAAGAGAACCAGACTAGAAGAGGAGCCTGGAGATACGACTGAACTGCTGCCATATCACATAAAACTTTAACAGATGAGGAGTTACGTCCTATGAATGACGAGAGAAAGTGGTTTTTTGAGATGGAATCTACTACCGGGAAGATTGTTGAAACAACAACAAAAGATTTAGAATATTACATTAACTCTGTTGATAAAACAGAGGCAGGGTTTGAGAGGACTGACTCCAATTTTGAAAGAAGCTCTCCTGTGGGTAAAATGCTATCAAACAGCATTGCCTGCTTCAGAGAGACCATTCATGAAAAGGAGAGTCACTCAGTGTGGCAAATGTCGTCATTGTAAGATATTACCACCGCCACCCCAGCCTTTAGCAGCCACCACCCTGCTCAGTCAGCAGCCATCAGCATTAAGGCAAGACCTTCCTCTATCAAAAGATTAGAACCCACTGCAGGCTCTTATGATGATTAGACATTTTTTTAGCAATAAAGTATTATTTAATTAAGGTATGGGCATTTTTTAGACCTAAGGCTATTGCACACTTAACTAAATTATAGTATAATGCAAACATAACTTTTTTATGCACTAGAAAACAGAAAAAATCATTTGACACTATGTTGAGATATTGACTTTATTGCAGTGGTCTGGAAACGAACCCACAATACCTTTGAGGTATGCCTGTATAGAAAATGCAAGAAGAAATAGGCAAATGCATTACTAGTAAGGAATGTTAATTTACCTTTCTCATCCTTGTTATATCAAGTGGTCAAACAGTAAGTGAAAATACAGAAATCCTAAAGAGTATAAGTAGTGATGCAGCATGTACCCACTGAGTTTTCAACCCTTCTATCACGAAACAGAAAACTATATCTAATTTTCACATGTCCGTGGAACATTAACAAAATTCATCCATTTAGTTGGTGAAAAGAACTCAGAAAATTCCAAAAGGTAGAGACAGTGAAGGTGGCATACTTTTGATCACAAAACAACAAAACTACAAAACTAGAAACTAATAGCAAAATGAGAAAAGAAGAACATATCACTTGATTTAAAAGACTGTTGAGTAAAAATGGAAATAGAAAATCAACTACAAAACATCTAAAAAATAATAACAAGAAATTAATTTGGGTTAGTAACAACGTGATAAAGTTGTGCTGAGAGGAACAGTCACGGCCTTAAATACTTACATTTGAAAAAAGAAAGAATGAAAATAAATAAGCTATTTAAGAAGCTGAAAAAAATAAAGAAGGGAACCAATATAATAATAGCAGAAGGAAATAACTGATTAAAATTATAATACAAAAGAATGAAAATGATTCCAAGAAATAATTTTTTGAAAAAACTTTTAACAGATAAGACGTTAGATAAATTAATCAAGGGGGAAAGGAAAAAATAAAATAAGATAAATAAAATAAAAAGTACGTAAAAACACAAAATGAGAAATCATGAACAGAAAAAGACTCAAAGACGCGACTAGAGGCTACTTCCCTCGATGTATTCAAAAGCTTGTTCAAAAACGGGTGATGTTTTAGCAGAATATAAATTAAGGAAACTGACCTCAGTGCGATACCCTCAGGATATTCACAGCTGAATTCGTTCAATACCAAGTCACCAATATGCCTCACTTATTTAAAAAAAAACCCAACAAGTTAGTAGAACACATGTTGCAAAAGACCCATCTTTGAAATTTAAAAAGTAGCTAATCCCCAACCCCTAGACAATTACCTCAGGCAGAATATTTCCGAGATATAGTCCTTGCTTTTGCCAAAAGCCAGCGCAGATACTCAGCAGTATCTGAGGAAGCAAAGTAGCTTGAGATCATCTTGGTTTCAGCCTCTCCAAGGTGCCAGTCAGTTTAAGCCAATCATTCAGAACCTAAGGACTGTGAACTTAAATTCAGTTGGGAAAAAGCTCTCTGCGGGAGTTTAATTTAGGCTGTAAATATTTACCAGGATATATTTACTACAAATACTGTCACTTCTCTCGAAGAGTAGTAGTTAAAATATTGAAGTCTTCTCACGGCACTGCGGAATATTTATAGTGGTGGCAGATTCAGTCACCTACTCTTATTTGAAGTTCCTTTCTTTCACATCCAGTACACCCAAAACTTTATAAATTCTGTTGGTCCTGGCAATAGAATTGTCAGGCACTGAGAATGAAAACCTACAACCTCAGTGGTGTTTGGCGAGGGGTAAAAAATCCAGGTACCTTAAAGGTTTTCAGTTAAGCGTTTGTTATTCTTCCTTTTCTTTTGTCTGTATGTGCCTTTCTGAACATTAACAAAAATCGAGGGGGTTTAGCCTATGGCAAACTAAACAGCTGAAAAGTTAATACTAGATACCTCTGTTCCTAAAAAAGAAACAAAATATAATGCCCTTCAGCCGCTCTACCTGCTCAAGCTCCAGCATCCCACCGATTCACTTGACATTTCTTATCTCTTTTCTTCCCAACTCTCTCTTATTCCTAAGTTCCTGAAGAGGTTTGTAATTGTGAAGTGTGTTCCAGGAACAAAGATAACATTGGAAAGAAGGGATTTGCAGGGAAAGGAAAGGATGGAAGCTTCAGGAACGTAGAGTTTGTTTTCTGTTCTGTTTGCAGAATTGCCACAAAGCCTAGAACATATCCAGTATATAGCAGGATCTTGGTAAATATTTATCGAATTAATGAATAAAGATTGGGACATGAGAAAGGGGTGGAAGGCAGAAGTAAGGCTGAAATTAAGGTGATTTCCAGTTATACTCAAGCTGCTCCCTAAAGCCAAAATTCTCAAGGATGATCTATTGCTTAGACTATAAAATCTAAACTCTTTCTCCTCCTAGATCAGGCTCCAATTCCATTTCCAGCTTTATCTTGCAATTTATGACAGTTATCTGTGACTGCAACAAACTGACTCACCATCCTACACCAGGACCACATGACTTCTGCTGTCCAAGTCCTATCAACATTTAAGACACATCTTGATTTTTTTCCCTGTTTTTCTTTCCTAAAGACCTTCTGGGTTCTCTCCAGCAGCCCAGCCCTGCCCACCCCGCTGGCTTGCGTCTCAGGCTAGGGCTTGCAGGGACCCTCTGTGCTGGCTTCTCTCAGTTCTGTCTGCCAAGCAGCTGCTGTTTTCTCCCCAGAGCTTCTGAAGCTCCCGTTCTGTCCCTGCTGACCTCCTCGCTGGGGAGGGCACTTTTCCTCTTTCGCTGCCTCCTCTCCATGGGTTAGGTCCCACACTGCTTTCCTTTCTCTTTCTTTTTCTTCCCCTACCAGTTTTGTGAGGATTTCCTTGTATTTCTGATGTAAGAGATATTATGTCAAAGTTCAGTGGGTATTCTGTGTGATTTATTTCACCTACGGGTGTAGATGTTGCTGTATTTGTTGCGGTGAGCCAGAGCTGATCATCCTACTGTTCCGCCGTCTTGGCCCAGACCCCCCCAGACCACATCATATCTCAACTGGCTCACCAGTGCTTGGATCAGAAGAGGTGCTTGATAAATATTTTTGAATGATTATATAAATTAATGGGAACATTTGGAGAGGATTTATGTATTTGTTGACTAGCATAGTAGTACTTCTGTATCCAATTCTAAAAATTGATGGAAATTTGTGATTTTTTATGAAGATTATTACAGAATTATTTTGCCTCTGCTGAATCTCTGGAGAAACAAAAGACTGAAACCATGATAAATGGGTGATCAGTTTGCAGTGTATGCAGAGGTTGAATTACAATGTTGTACACCTGAAATTTATACAAACTTATACAAACAATGTGAAAAAATACACACCCTTAATGTTTTCCATTAACAGAATAGAGCACTTGGCTCTTTTTAATTGGTAATGGGAAACAACAATTTTCTCCCCTAACTCTAAATTAATCAAAGAAGGAAAGAAAAATAGGTAAAATCATAAAAGGAATAGGTAGGGTAACTGTTAACCTTTTCACCAAATTCTGATGTTCTCCAGCCACAGTAAACTCTCCTCCCACTATATCAATCCCAAGGCTAAAAGAAAAAACTTTTGAGAAAATTGTTAATCAAGTGTCATATTGAAGAACCCATTTCCACCAAAATTTGATTCAGTCTAAAATTTGATCAATAAGAATGTAAAGGCTAAATCCTTGTGGACTGTTAAGCAGAGCGGGAAGTATTTTAGGCAAAAAAAAAAAAAAAATCTTAGTTTCTTACTGAAAAAAAATCCTCTCAACAAAGTATCTTTTGTAACAAATATCTCTCTCCTTTTAATAATATCTTTTTCCTTCTCCAAGTCAGCCTTTATCAAAGATAAAATCAAAATATATTACTAGTCATTGAATGGTCTTATCCAGGACTACTAAATAGGTTTACAATTTTAAAATACCACTTAAAAGTAAGCCAGAAAGAGAAAGAAAAATTCCATGTATCATTTATATGTGGAATCTAAAAATTAAAAAAGGACACAACTTAACTTATCTACAAAACAGAAACAGACTCACAAACATAAAGAACAAGCTTATGGTTACCAGGGGTAAAGGGGGTGGGAAGGGATAAATCAGGAGTTTGAAATTTGCACCTGTTGGGGAGGGATGGAGATGTCAGCTATCTTGATTGTGGTGGTGGCTTCACAGGTGTGTACATCATCAAAATTCATCAAATTGTACATCTGAAATATGTGTAGTTTACTGTACAGGAATTATTTTGCAATAAAGGTGTTTTTAAAAAAAGAAAATATTACTTAAAATAAGCATTTTAAATACAGAACTATTTAAAGGTTAGGGATCATTTACAAAGAAAGTGCTGAAGTTTGATTATAAAAGAACTTACAAACTCAGAGTTTCATTTTCCTATCCAAAACACGTAGACTTAAGATAATTTCTGCACAGCATTTGTATATTGTAAATTATTCTAAGTCAGTATTCTAAAATATCTTTTATCTTGGGCTCAAAATATTTTTATGTAAATCAATCTTCTTTTTTAGTGTGCTGAAAAGGAAATCTATTCTATTTACCTAAATTCTCTTATAGTCTGTCTTTCAAGAAAGCTACCCCTACACGGAATATATATTTTCCCTCATCAAATGGAAAGTATGTAGGAAAAGTATTATAATATTTACTTCCTTTTTATACATACATTTAGGTTTTTTTCTAATTAACCACTGACAGCAGGGTGTAGGTACAATGCGTTATAAATCATTTCTGTTTCCATGTGATCCAAGGGGAGTGCCTACTATTTAGAAATCACTTAGGTTTGGGGGGGCTATTTATTTTTTATTGTAGCATAGTCATTTTATAATATTGTGTCAACGTGATGTTTCAGTCATCCATGTACATACATATATACATTTTCATATTCTTTTTTATTATAGGTTATACAAGATATTGAACATCGTTCCTGTGCTTTACAGAAGAAACTTGTTGTTTATCTGGTTTTGTGAGGATTTTCTTGTATTTCTGAAGAGATATTCTGCCAAAGTTCAGTAGGTATTCTATGTGAACTGTTCCATTTTTGGATGTAATTTTTGCTGTAATCATGGGAGAGAGCGAGCTACGTGTCCTTCTACTCCACCATCTTGGCAATCTCCCCTAGAAATCGCTTTAAGTCCAAGCTCAGTTATCTGAGCTAATTTATCTCTAGAACAAATAAAGTAGAGTCATCTTTGGTCTGAAGAGTTAAATTCAGATTTTTCCTGCAGTTTCTAAAAAACTTAAATGACCAAAAGATTACTATCACTTTGATTCATGACTCTTCAATCATGGAATTCTTTGCCAATCATGAAAAAAGCTGAACTCTTTTTTTAAAGATGATATTTGCTGATGGTAATGTCTAGAAAAAGATAGTAATGCACAGCTTCTACTTCTTGGGACTCCTCTGACAATGAATAGAGCCAGTGTTTTTCCCCCTTCTATTCTCCTCTCATTATTACTTTAACCATTAATTAATCCACTATTACAACAGTGCTTTTTAATGTAATTAGAATTTTAAACTCTTTTTCTTTCTTCCTTGATTTTTTTTCCCTTTTCTGCATCTTTCTTCCCTGTTCCCTCACTGATCTCCTTTGCAACATGACATATTAGTAAGAAGTATTCAAGGCAAACTGCAAAAGGCCACAGACTTTGGTTTACTGAGAAGTGAAGCATCACCCTTTTCCTCTCTTATTCCATGAAATACACCCACATAAACACACACAAACAATATTTCAGTCAGGTTCCACAGATGACACATTCAGAGAGTATAAACAGTCCTCAAAGGGATTATTTGCCACAGTGTAGGCAAGGGTAAGGGAACCCAGGGGCCATCAACAGAAGAAAGCCATCATCCGTGGAGTCCTGAAGGGACAAAAAGGGAATCTGGCTTATTTGAACTTGGTGAGATCTATTGCCATAGGAATGCAGCTTAACAAGAGCACAGTCCGTGGGCAAAGGAAGAGAGCCCCAGAAGAGCAGAGGATCTGCAGGAAGAGAACAGGGTAGGGAGGAAGCCAATGCTTCCACTTTACTCTCTCCCACTTCCGTCTCCTGCCAGTGGGTGACCATTGGTTGAACCAAAGAAAAGCCAAGGAGATGGGGCAACATGGTGCCTGGAGTTTAGTCTCCAGGGATTACAGGTCCAACAGAGAGGAGCAGAGAATCACTAGGGAGAGGGGAAGGGACAAATGGAGAAATACTAATGTTCACATATACACGTACACTTACACACACCTGCTTCCTGTTCACATCGTTCATGCATTCAATTCATAATTACCATGGACTGGTGGATGCGCTGAAATGGCTAGGTGTTTTAGAAAGAGAAAGGAAAGAAAGTTCCAGTTGTAGTTTCAATAGTACACACGCATCAGATTCCATCTCCAGGGCTTGTTCATAATCCAGGGATGTGATATGTTGTCCTTCTTATGTACAGAGATGATCTACGTTTCTAAAACTTTCCCTTTACTTAGCAGTGTTCTGTTTTGTTTTTTTCTTAGACAAAGTGTATTAATTTTACAACTTTAAGTATAACTGAAGTACAATGAAGTGCACATATCTGAAATGTACGGTCCTGTCAGTCTTGACAAATGTGTACACACATGAAACCATCACCATTATCAAGTTGACAATTATTTCTCTCTCCCTAAATTTCCTTCTAGCTCCTTTGGAATCCAGCCCTCCCTCCATCAAGATCCGCTTTGCAGTTTTTAATCATATGATTCCATAAAAATGGTTTAGCATCCCAATGTCTAGGAAAATGTCAAACTGTACCAGTTACTCTTTTTTTCATTCATATCACATCATTGCTGTGATGATAACTCACAGCAATGGAGTTTATGGACCCTCCTGTTTATGGACCCTCCTCTTTCCCTGATAACATGTTTATAAATTTGTATGTGTTAACTAACACAGCATTTAAAACAGCTCTATGAGGGAGGGAGTTAAAAAATTTTAGGACACTTGTTTTAGGAAAAGAATTGTTAGGAAAAAATCAACATTCAGGGATCAAGTAACTCCTCCAAGGTCATTGTGCTAGTAATGGTGGAACAGGGGACTCAAACTCTAATTTTTCCAATACCAAAGCCTGTTAGTTTCTTACTATATTATATTGCTTCTTCTTGGATCCTTAGTTATCTTCTCAGTTTATGTCTTGATTTCAGAGACCTTTCACCCAAGCAACATTCAAAGCTCTCTGAGGGGCATGTTCTTAATATTGAAACTATTTTTTAGAGTAATCTCCATTCATTTATACATTTTTACATGTGTGTACCAGCTTGCACAGAAAGTCATTTATTCTTAACCCCTTATTAGCAATATTAGCATAACAATATTTAACTTAGTTTTACTAAAGCAATAATTTATATGTCAGTTTACATCATTAATGTTACTTACTTTCTCTTATTATTGCAAGTCCTATTAACAGTTATGATAATAATCGTCTACTAATAATAATGGCAAATGATAGATGATATATACTATGGAGAAAAGAAACAAATATGATGGTGGAGAGGCCAGCTGGGAGGCTCCTGCAAAGGCCTGGGTAAGGACACACTGGTAATAGCAACAGAAAGGGAAGAATGGATATGAGCAGGGCTGAGGGGGGTCCAGTAATACATGAAAATGTAACTTGTCCACAAAGACAGGGAGGAGTGTCATGAAAGGTCCTGAAACAAAGTTTTTCTTTTCTTCCCTAGTTTCTCTCTGGATCTATCATGGTGGCCTTCATTTGCTATGTGCCATCACTTCTCAGTCATTTAATCCTCACAATAACGCCACAGGGTAGGTAAACTACTGTCATTCCAAGTTTACATCTGGAAGCCTTTGCCTTTTGCAAAAGAAAACTGATTGAAGCTTTGGTCTGACGCAGACGTCAATGCTACTCGCAACAAGTGCTTCCAGCAGCCATTTGGAAACTCTTGCCATTTTTCAGGAAAATTCTCTTTTGAAATACATTTCCTCTGTGTAGTACCACTCAGTATTTGCTATCTTTGGAAGGATCATGGGCTATTTTATTCAAAGTAAAAGGTGTATGTATTCAAAAAAAGATAGGTAAGACAGGGCTTGCATATGTATGTGTTTTAAATATAAACTTGGTACATTTCACTTGTCTTAGGAAGTACTTCTTAGGTAATAAGTAAAAATTGCACAAGTGTGTCTCATAAGTGAGATGAATTAGAAGAACCCCACACTTCACAGTTGAAGAAATCAGCTTATCTAACTGCACACTCCAGCGAGGCTGATTTGAGTGGGGACTTGTTTTGAAGTTCATGGAAATATTCAGGGCAGCATGCCAAATATAAAATCCACCCTAAGTTTAGTCTTTGGAGTCTAGACAATCAAACTAAAAATACTGAGAATTAATTACTTATTTATAGGATACTATTAAGTTTTCTATATCCATGATTACAAACCTTGTGCCCAATTACCCAAACCTTTGGTGAAGAGCCAATTAGGGTTTTTTTTTTTTTTCAAAGCATATGGTTTAGGGCAGCAGGGGAATGGGGATAAAAGTGTTTCCCTCTCATATGGTGATTTCTAAACCTTCTTCCAGGAATATAGGAACAGGATTGAGTAGGGAGAGTTTTAGAGCAACAACTGTAGTGTTTCTGCCCAGATGTTTTCCCCGTTACACAGCTCTAATATCAATTCCAATCTACCATCAGTGGCAACCTAAGCCATTCTAAAGGCTGGATACAACCCAAAGGATACAGAGAGAATTCTGGTAGGCTTATCACCTTCAGTTTATATTTTTACTTTTCTAAAAATGATGGTGATGAGGAGGAGGAGGGAGAATACTTTTACTTTTATTTACTTAACATCTATTAGATGCTGGAGACCATGCGAGGTGTTTCATTGTCTCTTTCATTCACTTACATAACAACCTTCAAGATTATATATTATCATTCTGCAATGAAAGTAGGGACACTGAGGCTTTGAAAGGTCAAGTAAAATTTCTCAAAGCTATGAAGTGGAAGGGAAAGAAGAAAGATAGTCAGCGAAGTAGATCTTTGCGACCTGGGAGCCGTGTTGGTCAATTCTGGTCCCCTTTTACCAGCTGCTTTCATTCTGTATGGTGCACTCCCTTCACCTAAATATTCTTCAACAAGCTTTTCCCGCAGATCAGTCTTTCTCATTGTTGAGAAATGTCTTTCCAGAGAGGGTTCTTCCTTGACCTATGGTGTCCTCTCCTCTTGTAGCTGATCACATTACTTACTGCCCACAGTGTACTTATTAGAGCCTGGGGTGACCTTAAGGTTTTTCACTTGTTAAATGTCAATTTCTCCCTCTTGAATGAGAGCTCCATGAAGACTGGGGACCTTACCTTTCTTTTTCTCGACTGTGTTTCCAAAGCTGAGCATATTTCTTGATACCCAGTGAACACTCAGTAATTTATTACATGTATGAATGAATCCTAACTGGGATTTCAAAACTGTAGAATAGATAAACAAGACTACACTGTGTAGCACAGGGAAATATACACAAAATGTTATGATAACTCACAGAGAAAAAAATGTGACAATGAGTGTGTATATGTCCATGAATGACTGAAAAATGGTGCTGAACACTGGAATTTGACACAACATTGTAAAATGATTATAAATCAATAAAAAATGTTAAAAAAAAAAAAAAAAGCTTTCTAATGAAGGTTGGTTTAAAAAAAAAAAAAATGTCCAAGAGGACCTGACAGGAAAAAATACCAAGAGTATCAGATGGCCCTTCAGGCCAAGACAATGAGAGCTCCTACCCGAGATATCAGACTCCTGGGTTATTCATACACAAGGTCAAACACGCAGAGGAAAGTATAGAGGATGGCTTGAAAAAAAGCCGGGTTTCCTTGAGCTCCTTGACTGGCTGGCCTGATATTTTGGGAAGTCAGTCTCCTTTGTAGGACCTTCCAACCAAGAAACAGGAAATGAACCACTTCTCAAGTTTTGTACCCCAAGGAAGGCTTGCTCATTGCTTGAGCACATAGTCCCCAAAATCCAGTCCCATGTCAGGATTCATAGCAGTTGAGCAGCTGAGTGAATAGGCAGCAGAAATTCTGCTCCCCTAAGCTCATCCCTGTCCATATTTGATCTCCCAAATATAAGTCTTATGTGCTCATAAAAGCTGTTTGAGCCATCACCCATGTGGGTCAACTCGGGAGCAATATTACATTTGAAGAACAGTCCAAATAGGAAATAATCATATTAGTAACATTAATAATTAATAAAACAGAGTTTCAGTCTCCCCCATGCCTCTCCAAAGGCACTAAAGGAATACATGTCATATCCCTCACTAATCCTTCTTGCTCCAACTTTTTTCACCCTCCCCACACACTCTCCAGACACTCCTGTCTGTCAGCCACTCTCTCTCCTAAACCCTTCCCTGCTCTGTCTCCTACCCAGACCATCTATGTAGTGTTTACAAATATCCTCTCCCTATCCTGTTGCTGACAATTTCAGGGCCAGGACAGATAATAAACTGTGATCACGATGACATCAATACCTTTTAGCCTATCATGCCTACAAAAGTACACTTTTCCCTCCAAGAATAATAGCGGAAAGATTCTGTTTATATTTCTCTCCATATTTATAGACAGCTATTATTCATACAGTTAATTTATCTTTTTTTTTTCTGACTCTCTTTCTAAATCCATTAGAAAATGGTATTTTCTCTGGGAAATAAAGCATATTTAGTTTCCATAGATTCAATATGTGTAAATTATTAAATATTTGCAAAGAAAGGTAATGATCAGTGGCAGGGAAATAGTATTATTTCTACAAAAGGAACTTTTATTATTCCTCAAGTATCAGCAGTTCTGTATTTGTCACCAGGCAGGTTTTTGGAGCAGGTGTCATGCTTAGATACCTATCACTGACTGGTACGAGCAGAATCATACACTTGTAAGTTATGCTAGTAAATTACTTCAAAGTTCCCATCCCAAAGTTACAGTCTCTCCCCAAAGCAAAAGGAATCATTTTAAAAATCATTTGCATTCACCATACTTTCCTTTCAAAAATAAAACTCTTTCAAGCCAAAATATTTGTGTTTTGCATTCACCATACTTTCCTTTAGAAAATAAAATTCTTTCAAGCCAAAATATTTCCCTGAGGTGGGTTTTTGTCAGAGTATAGCCTTTTTTTTTTTTTTTCATTTGAAGAATTCCTTCAATAGCCCAAATACCATTTTCTCTCCCCCAGGATATTCTTCTCCAGTATACTCAAACTACTCTGCTTGGCAAAATCAGAACTGTATTATGCATAAATGAGTTACATACTCAAATCACCAGATGAATAAATGAATATAACACCCAGGGGGATTTTTTTTTAATTAGTAGAATCTAAAATAATTGGTGAAAGCAAAGGAATCAAACGCTGGGGAAACTGTTATGTATTCGGTTGTCTTTAGACTCTTGGCGCCATTTCTCCCTCCCTGCTCCATGCTCCTCAGTGTTTTAAGAGCTGGAAGCTACATTCCTCAAAATTCCTGGGAGCACTTGCACAAAATTTGAGAGGTAAGAGAGTAGCAGAAACCATATTGTTGTTTCTCCACTGGAGGCAGACGAAGCCACAGGTGTATGGGCTTCAGCAAAGGATATTTTACATCTGCCTTTGGGTGTTTTCCTGAGAATCCCCTCATTCATTTCTGGAAGTAGCCGTGAACATAGCCAGAAGTTTCATATGATTCCAGGGAGTTTCTGAATACTACAACACCCGAGGGTGAAAGGCGCTATTCTGATATTCACTCTCCCAGCTCTGCCAATGGTTTTGTAAGCATCATCTAATTATCTTTACTATCTAGTTTAATGTATTGAATTAAATGCATCTAATTTAATTCAATTCATCAACTGATTTATTGAATCTTTTTCTGCTTAAGATATTTTGAGTGGTTTTTCTTTCTTCAACCAAACTTTGGACAACATATGCTGTACCTTTTTAAGATTGTGTATGTCTTGTTAGCAGGTTTTATAGGTTCAAAAAAAAATTGATGGAAATATGTCCTTAGCTTCACGACTTGGTTATGTCCCAGAATGGTACAGAGCTTGTGTGGTGGTATGTGTCCTGCTGCTTCTTTGGTTGAAGCTCTACTTAAATACAAGTGTACTGACACTTACAATATTCATTGGGCTCTTCTTTTCCTACCGAAGAACAGAAAAATGAGAAAATGCCATAACCTTTGCTCTCCAGGTGCCCAAAATCTAGTAGGGGGAGTAACAGTAATATGCATTAAAAAATATTGATCAAAACAAAGCAGAATATTCCATGTCAGGGACAAGATGATTCACCTCCATTGCTTTTCACCCATCCGTCCCATTCTACCCCATCCCTTCATATCAGCCAATTAACTAGAAGGCAATCTCTAAGGAAATCTTTAATGAGGTAGCAGGTTTTCTAAAGGCAAAGAGGAACAAGACAAAGCGCAAGGAACAGAGTGAGAGAGTGGCCTGGGGAAAGGTCACAGGAAGGGATACTGTGGGCAGAGACACATTTCTTTTTTTTTTTTTTTTTTTTTTATTGAGTTATAGTCAGTTTACAATGTTGTGTCAATTTCCAGTGTAGAGCACAATTTTTCAGTTATACATGAACATACATATATTCATTGTCACATACTTTTTCACTGTGAGCTACCACAAGATCTTGGACACACTTCCCTGTGCTATAAAGTACAATCTTGTTTATCTGTTCTACATATACCTGCCAGTATCTACAAATTTTGAACTCCCAGTCTGTCCTTTCCCACCCCCCTCCCCACTGGCAACCACAAGTTTGTATTCTATGTCTATGAGTCTGTTTCTGTTTTGTATCTTTGTTCATTTGTCTTTTTCTTTTCTTTTCTTTTCTTTTTAGAGTCCACATATGAGTGATCTCATATGGTATTTTTCTTTCTCTTTCTGGCTTACTTCACTTAGAATGACATTCTCCAGGAGCATCCATGTTACTGCAAATGGTGTTATGTTGTCATTTTTATGGCTGAATAGTATTCCATTGTATAAATATACCACATCTTCTTTATCCAGCCATCTGTCAATGGATAAGACACATTTCTTAACTGATAATCTTGCTTGGAGGAAAAGCCAGATGTGGGGGTTGAAATGCTTATCCCTGAAGTCTAAGAAAGCCCAAAGATTGCAAAACATTAGAAACTGCATTAACCTGGGGCTCTGGAAGCCTCGATTTTGATCTCATTTATGCTACTAAAACTGACTTTTTATCACTTCAACTCTGAGCCTTCAACTCATTGCCACTAAAATTATGGCTTGGACTTGATTATTCCTAGAGTCTATTCTAGATCTAACGTTTAGACATGTGAACAACAGTCCATCCAGGGTGTGCGGGATCTTCCAACGTTTTCCAGGCAGTTCCAGAATTCTCCTGGGCACCAGGCAATGTTCCATCCTCTCTATGTGGGTATTTTTAAAGCCAAAGTAAATATGTCAGTTTTCAAAATTCAGATATTCAATATTTGAAGTATTATGTGCCATCCAAAGGAATAAGAGAATAAATTACTTTCGTGTAACCAAGGCAAAATCATCCTGACCCACTCCATTTGACTCAGGAGAAAAACTCCCTCACTGCTACTCACTACCTTTTAAAAGTACAGAAATCAAGAAAGACGGATTCCACAGCCTTCCCAGAGCTCCGCCAGGGGAGAAGGCTTAGCTGTAGCTCCTTATAAGAAATGTGAGCTTACCTTACCTTTAAATACAGACATCTAAATTTGAAGACACTTTCTCATGAATATTTAAATAATCAGTAATAGTAGTAATCATTCTCATTTTATAATTAAAGTAGATGAGTCTTATTTTTAATTTAGGGTAGGGTTTTTTTTTTTTTTTTCCTGCTTTGTTAGGCAATCACAGCAATTCTTGATGACTCTATGCTTTATCTGGTAAGAAACGTCTACCAAAATAAAGTCACTCTGCTTTGGGGGGACGAAAAAGGAATAGTGGATTAAATCATGCAAAATCTTCTGATTATAATTAAGATGCTGCATAATTTTTTAAAAATTTCCTTCTATGGATATACAAGGCAAAACATGTAATATTAGTATACACACCTGCAAGAACTCAATTTGGTACAAAATAAAATTATGAAATTGCCTTGCATTCATCAAGGAACCCCATTCCTAATTCCAAGTCCATTTTCACTTTAACTACATTTTCCATTCACCCCAATAGCTGTTTTTGGGCACCGTTCCTGAAAATTAAACATTTAAATGAAGATACACACTTTCTACATTCATTTACCCTGACCTGCAACAGGAAAAATAGAAAGACTTCCATTATTTCTCTTTTTCTTAAAAAGAAGTTGAGCAGAAGCAGATGCATTGGTAAGAATTTTTTTCTGTGCTTGGGACATTTTGTTCCCAACCAATTGTTCTAAACCAGGGCAGTGGCCTCTAGGGTAGACGTACTTTATACTCAAAAGCAGGTGATCGGTAGAGGTAACTTCAGTCCTGCCTACTCCCTGATTTGTGTCTGTTTTCTTGGCACCAAAGGAACAATTCTTCCAGCATAATCTGAGCATGAAGATATTAAAGATGAACTTTAATATCAAGTTCATCACTTACTTTGTCTGCTACTCAGCGCTCATCACACATGATTGTACCTGTTGAATTCCTGGCTCTTACACAAGGCGTTGCACTCCTAACACCTGCCTAACACGTGTTCTTCTCCTCGGCACTTGTAATAAAGTAGCTCTTTGCATATAGCATTGTTCCCGAATGAACAACTCTTCTCCATCAACACAAAGATTGCCTAACCCTAAAAACCTGGCTCAAAATAAACCACCCCATCTGTCACTGCTTTTTCTCTGCTTCTCTAAATTTCTCAGACACTGAAGCATTTGTCAAGTTTTCTAGGCACAGAACATGAATTATTTTTGTTTAGCCTTCTCCCTGTCATTCACAGCTATTGGATGGCATGGAATATTTATGTTGAAGAGGTAAAGGAGATGTGTCTGAAAAGGTAAATTGGGGTTAATACAAGTTAAAAATAATCATAAAGCCAAATCCCCCCTGCTTCTTGTATTGGTTATGCCAAGGAGTTTCCTTGAAATATGTTGTGGGGTTTGATGATCATTTATTTATTTTTCAATTATTTTACCAATTTAATTGATATCAGAAATATACTCTGAATGAGAAGTAAAGTGATTTCATGGATTTCAGAGTCCAAAACGCCTTGGATCAACTCAGTCGCAGCCTCTTCCATCCACCCATTAAATATACCTCTTCTGATCATCTGCTCAGAGCTTGGCCCTGGGCTAATCATCAGGCAAACAATAATCATTAGGACATGATTTCTGTTCTCGAAAAGTCTGAAATACAGAGGCAGTGAAAAAGGCATAAAAACATAAATGCAATGCGTAGGTGCTACAATAGGAGAAAGTACTGAAAATTGTGAAAACATACAGGGAGTGAGTATAAGTTGTGGAGATCCAATGAGACAAAATATGGAACCCACTTTATAAACTAAAAGCCCTATATAAAGGTAAGTCCTTGTCGGTCTGTCCTTAGCTAAATAACATAGAACATGGTAGAAATTAGGAGTGGCCAGAAGAATCAAGAGACAGTGCAAATATCTTCCTTTGAAGAAGAGATTAGTTGCATCTGAGTAATTTTGAACAGTATTTGAAAGGCTCTTGCGAATTTTTGTATTGAAAATCTGCCAATGTTTACCTACCAAGGAAATCTCCATCACTTTATTCTAGAAACAGTAAGAGTACTAAATAAGTTACAAACATGATATGAATATAAATTATTGAATAACTGGTTTGACCTACCCATTTTAATGACCCAAATGGAGCGTTTTAAGGCAGTAATTGACATGGATGTCTTTACTCATTTTCTAACCAAAAACAATGTTTTTTGTTTTAATTTAAATATCTTATGGAAGGAAACAAATTATAAAACACATATCAAGGGAAAATAGTCTTCCTGAGAAAAATGTGTGTAGAGCAATCAGGAGTCAGATCAGAAGAAAAGAGAAGTCAGTCTAAAGTAGTTCATGCAGAAATAAATTCAATCAAATGAGTTACAAAAAGCAGCTAGAGGGTTGGGGCAGCACTGGTCAGGGAAAGGCTCTGCTGGTTTTCAGGAAATCCAAAAGTGCAGTCTTACAGGCCAGGACCACCAGTGAGCTCAACTGCCTGCAGTCAGAGTGGGTGATTCACGGAAGGATGCTGGGATGCAGCTGGCAGGGATTCGCAGGTGTCCATCTGCTGAAGCCCATGAACTTGCCTGCAGGAACAATAATGGCTTCTGCTGCTCTTCCACCTTCCAGATCTTGCACAAGAGCCTCTCATGTGTCGAATCTAATCCAGAACCCTGCTGGCACAGATCTGGGAAAAGGTTATTACCCAGAATTCAGGAGAAAGCAGAGGAGGGGGAAATGGTGTGGAATTTCCATCAGATCGTCTGGCACATATCTCTTAAATTTCAACACTCTTGCTTATTAGGAATAATTTTCCCAAGTTCATGTTTTCAGCAACTTATAAAACTAGTCATTGTCCTATTTCTCATTCTGTGCCACCCTGTGAAGGTTATCCATGTGAGAGTTACTCTCTTTTCTCTCATTCTGGACTTCTTGGGGTTGGGGGGGAATAAAAAAATAATCAAGTTAAAAATACTTTTCCAATGAATGCACCAAAATGGGAAAAAATTTAACTGCTCTAACAACCTGCCCTACACAAATTAATCAGTGCTCAGTAAATTTTTCCCTCTCCCATAATTTTATCCAGAAATTCCTAATAAAACTTTCTGTAATATTCAAGTTCATTCAAGTGAAAAATTTGTTACAGTGTTCAGAGCAGTAGTCAAATTTAAAAAATTAAACTCACACTATAGTGAGCTATTAATTTTTAACATCCTACAGGAATCATAAAAAAAAAATACAACGTGCGGTTACACATGGATGAGTGCCGGCTTCCGAAGCCACATTATCCAGATTCAGATCCAGTTCTAACACTACTAGCTGTGCGAGTTTGGCAAGTTACATGGCCTCCCCCTGCCTTGGTCTTCTCGTCTGCAAATATTGAGAGGATGAAATAAGTGAAAAAATCTACTTAGAGTTTTAGAATAGTGCCTGGCTCATGGAAAGCACTTGATCAATGTTTCCTATGCGATTCATAGAAGTAACTTTGCCAAGCCTTTTCTTGGATCCTTTCGCTTAATAATTATTTATTGAGCATCTTCTACATGCCAGATGCTGTTCTGCATCTGGTAACAAATGGCATCGAAGACTCTAAAGACCGCCATTCTAGAAGGAAAAATAAAAAACAAATGACCAGGTATATGATGTCAAGAGTGACAAGCTCTAGGAGGAAAAGATAAAACACACTAAGGGGATGAAAAGTAATGGAGTCTGATATTTCAAATGGAATAATCAGGAAGGCTGTTCAGAGAAGGTGGTTTTTGACCGGAGATTGAAATGAAGTGAGGAATTAGGCTATTTTGACATCTAGATAAAGAATGTTCCAGAGCTCTGAAGCAAAAGCAAGAGCAAAGGCACTAAAGCAGTCCTTGTGTGGGCTTCTCCAGCTGTTGTCATGGCACCATTCACCTGTCATGGCACTGGTGGGTGTGCCATTTAGCATGTGAATATGTTACAGTGAGCATATAATGAGGCTCAGGATCCACTGGAAGCCAAATCCTCCACCATTCTGGATCGGGCAGGTTCTAACCAGTCATTGTTTCTTCCCCTGAGACTTAGGTAAGAGTGATTGGTCTCTAGTCAAGGGAGGGGTAGGGGTGTGATCCTGAGGGCAACAGCCTTGGTAACAAAAAGGAAAGTTGCTTTTAACCAGAATGCCTGCAGTCTGGTGGACCCAGCATCCTCTAAAAAATAACCATCTCCCAAGATTCTGTTCAGCCATGAACATTTCAAAGGGAAATGAAGGCATAATCTTAGTTAATCGTTGAGATAGGTGATCAGAGTAGTTGCAACCTGCCAGTGCCTGCAGGCTTGTCCTGATCAACTGCTTGAACCTGCACTTCTATGACTCAGGGAGGCTGGGAGATTTCAGCTTTTCTATAAACAAGAGGCAGGGGTTGGGGGGGCACAGGGTCCTGCTCCCTTTCAGTCTCACCTGAAATAGTGACCTTCTGCTCCTACCCTCATTCTTACCCGCTGCTCTGCCCTATTTTCCTCCATGACAGTTACCACCAGCAGATATTATATTGTATTTTTAATGTATTGTCTGACTCCTCCCATAATCTCCCATGTTGGCTCCTTAAATGGTGACATTTGGTCTGGTTTTTGGTTTTTTTTTTTCCTGCAATATCCACAGTGCTCAGTAACTCCTTGGCATTTAGCAAGTCCACAATATTTATTCAATGAATGAATGTGAAAGAGGAGCTAAGTGACTATTTTGAAGCATAAAAAGGTAACCAATCTGATTAGAGTCACTAAGAAGACATATTTGTCAGGATTTAGAGACATAGCTAACATGATTTGTTGAGATAACTGATCTCTTCAATTGACAACAGATTATAGATTTCCAGTAAAAATTAATCTCAGACTTTCAGGATAAGTTGAGAAGATGTCACCCTACAAAGCTAAAGTCAATAAGGAATTGTATATTAGCATATACTGACATAATAGACTACACAAATGTGAATGAAAAACACTGCAAACCATATCAGTAAACAAAGAATGCTGAAGCCATCAAGTCATCAGCAGCTGCCACCACCCCCCAGTGAAGACAGGGCTGCAGCCTGGCCTCTGCAGCCACTCACAGTGGTGCACCCTGAGGGGACTCAGAATAAGAAAGGACGGGACACCAGCCCTGGGTAGCTAGGTGCTTGTCAAAGGAATGAATGCAGTGACCCCAAATGTTTGCTTCCTCCCATACATAGAAAAGTGCTAAATTCTTTAACGTGAGATGCCCGGTTTTCTTCAGTTAACAGTTCCAACTACCTGGTCTTTGTTGTAAAGCTCCTATATATCCTAGCTCCTCCCGTACCTCTTTGGAGCAGCCCCTCAGAACCATCTGAGAGGCTGCCATCCTGGCTCAAGTCCTCCCGCCAAATAAACATAACTCTCAACTTTTAGGCTGCACATTTACTTCAGTTGACACAAATATGTAAATATATTAGACATATGTAGAAAAAAGGAAGGGTCCCACCCCTACCCAGTCCCCAAAATGGCTTGTGTGGGCTTTGCTGTTCAGACTGGAAAACAAGTATATACTGGAGAGGCCAGTCTCTGCAGTTGGAAGTTCTAGATTTCATAAAATAGGTAAAAAATAAATTTATTCTGTACAGCACAGGGAGCTATATTCAATATCTTGTAGTAACCTATAATGAAATGGGATATATGTATGTATATGTATAACTGAAACATTATACTGTACACTAGAAACGGACACATTGTAACTGACTATACTTTAATTAAAAGAAAAAAAAGTTCTAGATTTGAACTTGAACTCTGCCATTTCCCACCTGTGTGGTCTGCTAAGAGATCCTCCTTTCCTTCTTCTTTTCCTTTCCATTCCCTTCATTTGACCCATATTTATGAACTGCTTACTCTGAACCAGGAATTTGCCTGGGGGCAGGAGGAGAGTGCGTAGGGTGAAGAAGGGAATGAACACTGAGCAGAGGGTTTGAAGGGAAAGGCAGTCAAGGCTGAGAGGGGATAAGCAGAGTCAGGAAGGCGAGCAAGAGCAGAGCCTGTGCAGAGAAGTACAACTCCAGGTCTCCATATCCAGCTGGATGAGCTAGTAGTTCAGAAGAATGTGTCAGTCGAAGAGGAGAGTGAGAAAGGACTGCTGACAGTCACGGTGAAGGACTAGCAAGGGGAGTCCACAAGGGAAGCAAATGAGCAATCCTCAGACAGCTCTGAGAAGGAGCAGGGGGTCATGGTGTAAAGAGGTAACTGATTAGAGGGAAAAAAACAGAAAGAGCGACAATACACCCAGTAATGGTTAGGAAGGTAAATACACACCAGACAAGGCAGCTAAGAACCGCAAAGGTACAAAGGAAGCAGAAATCAGACTGCACTAGTGGAGAAGAGGAAAAGACTCAAGACCTCCTTAAGCAACGGTTATGCAGCTATTAAATGTGAGAAAGACTACTTACCACATATGCATGCTGAAGTATAAATAAAGACGGTAGTTGAGAGATGAGAGATAGATACATAGATAGATATGTTACCTCAAAGAGGGAATGGAAAAGACCCCCAGTTCTTGTCTTACCTGAAAGATAAGAATTCAGATGGGAGATGGAGCGTTGTGTAGCAAAAGATTTTAAAGAATTTATTTACAAAGGGAAAGTTCACCTCCAAGAATGGGAGGTGGACTGATCCAAGGGAGGAAAAAGTGGCAGTCTTGGTTTGCCCCCTTCTCTTATACCCTCGCTTAGAGGTGGTCTTTTGATTGATTAATGGCTCTTGCCCCTGGAATGCTGTCATGTTTGCCCTCTTTGTGCATGTCCTTACCCGTGATGCATATAGAAAAACCCATTAGGGGGCCTAAACGACAATGCTAATTATATTACAATGAGCACTTGGTCATGTCCAATTAGGTCCTTCTTACTAGCATGCAATTGCAGCTGATGGGTTCTAGCCCGTTTCTTGCTGGCACTCCTTTAGAGGAAGTAAAGCTCCTTTATGTTGGAGATGGCGTACCTCCATCTCTGGACCATCCTCCCTCTTCTCCACCCATCTGCCCAGTGCTCCCACCCATCTAACTACTAGTTAGATAGATAGATGATAGATAGATAGATAGATAGATAGATAGATAGATAGATAGATAGATAAAAGAAGAAGGAGAAGAAAGAGAGAAAGAAAGAGAAAGAAAGGAAAGAAAAGAAAGAAAGGAAAGAAAAGAAAAAAGAAAGAAAGAAAGAAAGAAAGAAAGAAAGAAAGAAAGAAAGAAAGAAAGAAAGAAAGAAAGAAAGAAAGAAAGAAAGAAAGAAAGAAAGAGAAAGAAAGGGAAAGAAAGAGAGAGAGAGAGGGAGGGAGGGAGGGAGGAAGAAAGGAAGGAAGGAAGGAAGGAAGGAAGGAAGGAAGGAAGGAAGGGGGATTGTAGAGATATACAGACTTGACACACAGATACCTAATACATGGAAATAAGGCTAAAAGCATTATCCTTTTTTTGGAGAGTGAAATCACTTTAAAAATGCCTCTGTTCTGACTCCATGCTCACCAAGTAACTTATTTTAAATCTCAGTTTATTTACACATTGATCTGAACAAGGGCCCTCTTCATTCATTTGTGTATTTATTAACTTTAATTCTCATTCTTATTTTCCTAACTTCCCATAGGTATCAATCTAATAAGCTTTAGTAATGCATACTTTTTAATTTGTATGTGTAAACATTCAATGTCCCTCCTTTTTCCTCTTTCACAATTGGCTTTCCTAGTCCTAGATCTCTATTCTTCCACATAAATTTTAGAGTAAGTTTATCATGTTCCTCAAAGAAAACAAAAATTTTGATTAGAATCGCACTGAATTTATACTTTAATAAGAAAATATGTCTTTTTAATATTCAGTCTTCCTATTAGGGGTATGGAAATCTTTCTTTTTATGCAGGTCTTTTTTATATACTTTGGTAGAGCACTTAAATTCCCTTCAGATATCTTGTGTATTCCCTGCTACACTTATTCCTATAAATGTTCTGATTGTGTCGCTTTGGTGAGCATTTCATCTGTGATTATATTGTCTAGATACAGTGTGGAGAAGTGTCATTGGTTATTAAGTGTTGATTTTGTAGCTGACAACTTTGCTGAAATTTTACATTCATTCTAATTTTACCTCTTGATTCTGTTGGATTGTTTATTCTATGCAGATGTACTGAATGAAATAGTGTCCCCTCAAAATTCATATTCACCCAGAATGTCAGAATGTGATCATATTTAGAAATAAGGTCTAGGCATATGTAGTTAAGGTGAGGTCACGCTGGATTAAGGTGTGCCCCAAATCCAATGGCTGGCATTCTTATACAGAGGCCATGTGAAGACGCACAATTGTGGAACAGGCTCTGTGATGATGGAAGCAGATCTGGGGGCAAGGCAGCCATGTAAGCCCAGTCGTGCCAAGGCAACCACCAGAAGCTAACAGAAAGGCATGGAACAGGTTATCCCTTAAAATGTCCAGAGAGAATCAACCCTGCTGATTTTGGAACTTGATTTTGGACTCCAGGCCAGCTGAACTGTGAAAGAATAAGCTTCTGTTGTTTTACGCCAACCAGCTTAAGTTAATTTGTTGTGCCAGCCCCGAGAAAATAATACAGTAGATAATCATCATATTTGTAAAGAACAGCAGATGTATTTCTCTCCTACTAGTCCTTATACTTCATTTCTCTTTCTTCCTTTATTTACGGTGTTTGTCAGAACATCCAATATTATGTAGAACAGTGAGAGAGATAGATACGCTCGTCTTGTTCCTGATGTTAAGAAGAATACATTTTGTCCATCAAGGGTGCTTGCAATGAGAATTTGGTATATAAATTCTCCAAATTAAGGAATTTATCTTCTATTCCTTGTCTCCTAAGGGTATTGTAATACATAGAATTAATCAAATCTTGGCCGAGTGGGGATATAGTTTCCAGGTCAAAGGCCAAAAGGGTCAGACAAGAGGTAATTTATCTAGGGATTGTTCTGACTCCTGGAAACCATAGCCTTTCCCCTGAATGAATTCAGGGAATCTTACAACTCCCTAATCCCACTACCTGAATGCAGCTCAGGGCATTTCTTGGACTAACAGGTTACTGTCGGCTATGGATCCCTAACTATGGGTCTATAGCCCAACCTCTATATGACAGCTTAAAGGGTAAGGATGACTCAGTACCTCTCCAGTGGAGTCCTTCCCAACAGGAAGCAATGGAAGAATTAAAAAATCTCCTAGTAAGATCCCTGGCCTTGGGGCTCCCAGAACCCACAAGGCCTTTCCAGTTATATGTTTATGAGAGAGGAAGGTCCTCTCTTGGGTGGCCTCGCCCAATGGCTAGGTCCTACCCAGCAGCCATGGGATACCTCTCCAAGTGGCTAGATCTCAATGCTCAAGGCTGGCCTTCCTGCTAAGAGTGTTGGAAGCCCTCTCCACGCTCCTGGAGGAAGCTTCTAAGCTAACTCTGGGGGCCCCTATACAAGTATACACTAACAACCAAGTTTCTGACCTTTTAAAAGGAAAGAGACATTTCTGGCTCTCAGATGCCTGGCTTCTTAAATATCAGGCATTATTATTGGAAAACCCAGATGTCACTGTCTCCGTTTGTGGCACACTCAGTCCTGCTACACTATTACCATCACCAGATGAGTCTCTTCCCTTTCACCTATGCCATGAGACCCTGCCCATTTCTCTAGGAGCTAGAACAGATCTCACCAACCAACTCCTGGGAAACCTTGATGAGACTTGGTTCACTGATGGGAGCCACATATTCTTGTGAACCTGTTAGTGATCTGCAAATGCTTTTCAAGCAACACGCCGATGAGACTGTTCCATCACCCTAGGGAACGGTGGATCCCTGTTAGATAAGCCTCTTTACCTTAGCTCATATGAGGGACAAATCTGCCACAGGTTTTTTTTAAAATTGAGATCAGGTATGACCCTTGTTTGCCTCCTTCCTCCCTTGGCTAGGATTAGTGCTACATTTTTGACCTCTAGCTTTTCAACCTTCATATAAAATGTGTTTCTTCTCAACTAGAGTCAAACTTCAAATGGCTTTACAACAAGGTTAATCAACCAATCAGCCAAGACAGCTTTTATGCAAGCCCCTCAGTGGACACTGACCCTTCGCTCACTACCTGCCCAGTGACAGCCAGCTAGTCTGGGACCCCAGTGAGCCCCATCATCACCCCAGATCAGCAGGAAGTAGCTAGAGCGGTCATTGCCCTCTACATCCGAAAGACTTGGGGTCCTATGACTAGAGGGGGAATGTTAGGTAGCTTAGATAGAAATGAGCACTGGGCAGAGGGAGAGGAAGGGGAAAGGAGCAATCCAGAGCACAGGGAACCTGAGCTGTCAATCAATCAATCAGTCAACCAATCACGAAACCAGGATATAAAACAGGAAAAACACAGGAACAAGGCGCCACTTGTCCTCTCTTGGATTGGCCCAGTTCTCAGGAATGCGCCGTCCTTCACTATTTTGTTTACTTCACTAAAAAATCTTGCTTATATCACCCTTTTTTGTCTCTCATCAAAAACTCTTTTTTTGGATGACTAAGAACCGAGGTAATTCTAATTTTCCTTTCCCCAGTAACACTATCATTACCAGTTTTAGAATCAAGCTTAAGCTAACCATACAAAATAAGCTTGGCATATTTTGCTACTTTTTATATTTTGGAAAATTTATAAGTTTAGAATTAATAGCGTCTTGAAAGATGAGTAGAATTTTGGCCTAGATTTCATGAAGAGGACTCTTTGATTACCATTTCAATTTACTTATATGTTTATTAGTCTATTCAAATTTCCATTTCTTCCAATTTTGTGTCTTTATGTTTTTCAAGTATGTATATATTTCATATTGAATTTTAAGTTGATTAGAGTACAGTTTTAATATTCTTTTATTTTTACTCTCTGTTGTGATTATAACTTTTTCCTTTTTCATTCTGTATTTTGTCTATTTGCATGTCATTTTCTTTTCTTTTCTTTTTTTCCTTTATCAATCTTGCCAGAGGCCTCCGTATCCTATGAATCATTTTGAAGGTCCATTTTGGATTGAGTTAATCTTCTCTAATGTTTTTGCTGGTGTAATTTTTGTACTGTATTTCACGGATCTCTGCCTTTTATTATTTCTTGCCTTCTTGCTCATTTGAGTTTGCTCTATTGCTTTTCATGAATTGAACACTTAGCTGCTTTGTTCTTAATCTTTCTCATTTTCTGCTAACTTTTAGAGCTATAAATCACCTACTCCCTAATGCTGCTTTAGCTATTTCCTACAAGGGGAAAATGGTACAATGTGTCTCCACATGGAGCTTGCCTCTGGGCAGAGAATGTGCCAGTCAAGGGCTGATAGAGCAGAGTGGCCCTCATCACCAACAATCGAATATCATTAACGTAAGGTATAGAAGAGCACAAAATAGAGGGTGGAGAAGTTGGAGATTCTCAGGTTTATCCATGCATGTTGGTGGGTAAATGGAGAGAGAAGCAAGCTGGAGATAAGACAGATACTCTGTCTTTGAGATATTAGGATTTTGGTCAGTAGAACTACCAGCTCTCATAGGATAATTCTTCTTGTTACTGTAGGCTCACTAACTACAATGTTTCACTGGTCTGTCTACTTTCTTTTCCTTCCATTCTGTGATCACCAAGTGCCTTCCAATTCCCAATGAGATTCAATGAGCTCCTACTCTATGCCAGGCACTGGCTAAGAACTGGGGAAATAATAGTGTATTGCCATTAATCTTCTCCAAAAGCGTGTGAGTTAGACAGTATTCTTCTATTTTTCTATCTAGATAAAGAAACTGAGATTTAAAGAGTTTATGGACTTAGACCATGGTCGGAACAGAGAAAGCCCAGTCTGAGTCTAGTCTGTCTAAATCCAACATTTTCTCTTTGAATCTTCTGCTCTAAGACCTTTCCTTCTGGTATTCCTCTTATCTGCTATTGGAGTCTTGTTCTTCCTTTAAGATAAGAGCTCCAATCTTGACTTACCCAAAAAAACCTTATCAAAACTAAATTTATCTTAGCCTCTCATTGTTCCCAGAAAAAATTCTTGTATTTTTTCCTTATCACAAGCTGCCTGTTTACTAGCAACAGTTACATCTACATAGGTATAACTCCAGTGCATAAATTATAAGGCCCAGCAGGAAAATGACTATGTTCTGTTCATATTTATATTAGAACAATAAGTTGGAGATATGTACATAGTGGGTGAGAGAGCATGTTTAGTTGAAGAGAACAAGAGTTTCCTAGAAGCTTCATTCTTACAAGATGCTAAATGAGAAGACCATATATAGTGTATGTATTTTATATTATATTTTATCATGAAGAGCTTGTAAGAAGCATCCATACACCTTTATAGAATATTTAAATCCATATTGTTAAAATAATAAATTATTAAAACAATAACAAATGAAGGATAATTATTAAAAGTAGAAATTATTTGGAGAAAAATAGTATCCTTCAATAAACGTGGAAGTTCAGAACAAAAAAAGCATTTTACCATCTACTTATGGCATACCATAGTTACCTGAACTACGTTTAGTTCATGAATTGTATGAACGAGCTATTTGTTAACAACTCCATACGATGATATAGTCTTGAGATTAAACAGCTTTCAAAATATGATCTTTATTCTTTGGTCCTTATACAATCTTTTTGATTGTATAAGGACCAAGTCTGAAGTTCTTTAGGATGGTTAATAGCTCCAGATTCCCAAATGGCAGGAAAATACACAGTGGGTATGTTTCAGAGTCCTGTCCGAGCACAAGTCCATGGCAAGAGTCCTCAGAGTTTTTTTCCTTAAATCTGTATGAGTAGTAAAGAAAACTGTATTCTGTTTTATGTTATTACTGTCATCATTCTTTAACCTAAAAGTTGAGCACATTTTATTTTCTAGCATATCTTGCATATAGGCAATAAACAATTAATTAATTTTTTGTTTACCCATTTAATGTATTTGTTCTTCTAAACATTGCAAGGCAGGATGGGAGTTTTAAGGATGGGGACAGAGGCCTTGGGCACAGAAAGCACATTCACGCTGAGTCACATTCCACAACCACGTGGCTAGAACACTATGAAGGAATAGCTGTGAAATCACAGCCCCCACTGCCATGAAGCACAATTTACAGGACAGGGTGTGTCAGGGGGAGAAATGCCCACTGTGACCGAGAAGCCTTTGTGAGAAGACTACTTCAGGACGTACCCCGTCAGACAAGCGTACCCCGGATCCTGTTCCTCATCTTCAAGCCAGAGGCAGAGTGGAATGAACTCTCTCTTTCTCCACAGTTTGCAATCCCTCACCTCATTTGTGTAAACACAGTCTAATAATCAAAGTTCAAAGTGACTAGATCTATTTTAGTAAGTCTCCATTTCATGGTAAATGGTTCAACATTAAGGAATTTGTTTAATTAATTTGTTAAATTCATACAATTATTACAGCTTTGGCAATAAGGTAGTGCAATATTTCCTGACACAGAATGATGCTCATGACATGTTACTACTAAAGAAAAAAGTATAAAGCATGTAAAATATGATCTCAGATATATCTATTTATCAATAAATATCTATATTCATATCTATCCATATGAAGAGAAAGTACGTGAGAGATTGAAAGCTAAGGTTTTACAGGGATTGTCTTGGGGGAGATGCCTGAGTGAGTTATATACAGCCCTTTCTGCTTGCTTGTGTTTCTAACATTCAAATGTATTCATGCACTAAACATGATTTTGAATTCACTTTAAATACTGCTTGCTTAAAAAGCCATATTGCAAAGCTGCCCACTTCATACCTTGTAAATAACTATAAATTTTTTAAATGTTGATTTAGTTTCAAAATGCAGCAATGAAACAGAAGTAAAAGTATATTCTCGGTTTTATGCCAAAATCTCCAAAGACCTGGTGACCAGTAACCTTTTAATTATACAACAGACCTGCTTTGCAGACACCTTTCAAGAGAACCAGGTGAATGCAAAAGTGTAACATTACACATCGAGGTGAACAAACGACATCCAAATAGGGTCCCAGCTGATACACAGATAAGTTTCCCTCCAAATGCTTCAAAAGGATAATGATTTGGGCTAACATAAAGCTGCCTAACTCTTTAAAAATATAATTGCAACAAATCCACACTGTTTTCAAATTTTGAATTTCATATGTAAATGACCACCTGATTGTTTTGTTTTGCTTTTTGTTTTCCATTTCTGATTATTCCGGTTTTTAAGGTATTTGATATTCAAGTTCCACCTATAACTAGCTAATGCGATTTTTATAGTGACAAGCTTTAAATATTCATGATAAAAGAACAGGAGTCTCAGTGTCAATGCAGAATAAAGAAGCATCGGCAAAGCGCAGACAACAAGAGAGCTTTAAGGAACACATCTCTTTGATGTCATGGCACATTTTTAGCTTCCCGAGGAGCTACAGGTTACTAAAGGTTGATGCAAGCAACGAGTCTCCTATTTTCACTCTCTGCTGAAAGAAAAATACATTCTTTTTCTTTCTTTGATGTGTCACAGCCCTGAGGCTTACAGGACCTTGTCCACAAAATGGATGTATGTGTTTCCCCCAGTAATTGCTTACTCTAAATATAAAAATATCTGAAGCGAAAAATAAATTATCAAGGATTACGCATTCAATGTAAGAAAATTAAACCTAGTAAATATTATAGGGGTTGCCTTTCAGCATAAATATTATCCTAAAAATTTTGAAAGACATACTACCGTTCAGAAGGTTACATTTTTCATCAATGCATGACCTACAGGTCAAATTGCCCAGAAATGTTACAGAATTTTAATGAACAAGGCATTTGGTAACACAGATGGGGAAAAAGGATTTTATTAAACTTAAATATGGAGGCATTTAAGATCTGGAAGTTTTCATGTGTAGGAACTTGGATTGTCCTACGCTCAATAGTCCACCTTTTTAGTGCTTTGACTTTATCAGCCCCAAACCACTTGAGAATTTGCCAAGAAAAAAATATGCAATGAGTAATCTAACTGTTCTGCACTAAACTGAATCCATATCCCTCTTTTACTCCAGGAAAATTAATTTGACAGTTTTTTTTTTTACCTCTGAGCTTAAACCCTGAGCTACCCATGGGACTAGCAACTGACCAGACCTGATGGAATTGGTGGCAGTGCAAATATCAAATGTAAGAAGTCCATCCAAAGAGCCATGAAGACTCTGGAGAAGTAAGACATATGCCTACAGCAAAGCAGGGGAAGTTGTTATTTCTGTGTTGAGAATGAATACTAAAAGAAATAGGTGTTTTCACAAACTGACTCTGAAGACATAGGCTTGATCTGCCATCTTGAAGTCTTCTCTGAGTTCTATTCCTTCCTTATTTCTATCTCTGCAGAGCCCAAGACCTCTCATCCTCTAACCATAAATCTGAACATATAATTTCAACTCCATTCCATCTCCTTTCTTCCAGGATAAAGGGATGAAGAAGCAAAGGTAGGAAAAAATCAAGTATTTAACAAAATAATTGCCATATTTCATTAACCCTAACACACACACATTTTTGTTCAAATTTTAACATCTTTGAAAATGAGCTACATCATTTTACAATCACTATAGACCCAGGGATCAAGAACATAACTTTTCATAACATTAGAGTAGGCAGGTAGCTAAATATGATCAGAGAAAGGGGGACATGGGCCAAATGGCAGAAAACCATACATCTTGTGAACAATGGGGGTCCTTGGACAGACCAAGAAAAAGAGGAGCCTCCAGACTGAGAAGAAACTATACATTCTGGGTTAACAAATGTCCTGGAGGCAAAGAAAGGTGTGACAAAACAGGAATCTCCACCATCCAAATGTAACATTCCACTCATTTTATGACCCCCATTCAAACATAACCTTTTGCTTATGATACCACCATCTGAATGTAACCTTTTGTTCAATATGACCTCATCTGACTTCCTGATCAAGATTAAATAAAGACCAAAAAATCTCTCCTACTTCCCCAGGAAGGTGGGGCTGCGATGAAGATCAGGAAAGATGACCCAAACCACCCCCTGCCAATGAATATTCTGCCCATTCATTTCTATATCCATAAAACCAGCTTGCCAAAGAAATTCAGGGCAGCGACCCACCTGAGTCCGACCTCTCTTTCTTTATCTGTCCCTTAATAAATCCTTGCTTTGCTTTCTTTCTATTGCTTCAATTGAATTATGTGCACTATTGATACTCAGAGTGAAATTGCCATTTAAAACATCTTCAAAAAACTAGACTATGATTCATCATTAAAACTAACTTAATAAGTGTGAGAAAGACATAGAAATAGAGGAGTGGGGCAAATGATTAACTAAATAATCATTGTTGGAGAAATTACCACAAATCCATATTTTCTCTCAAAGGAGTAATCAAGAACCTTACAGCAATTAAGAAAGGAAGAGTCCCACAGGGGGATAAAGCTGTAATGCAAGGCTAACTTGAATCACCTGAGGATCTTGTTACACATGCAGATTCTGACCCCGTGAGTCTGGGGCTGGGGCCAGAGAGTCTACATTGCTAATGAGTTCTTAGGTGATGCTGATGTTGCAAGGTGCTATATTACCTCTCCATACCATGCAATGCAACTGAAGGTGAGATAAATTGCCAATTCCCTCCAAATAAGTGGAAAAAAACTCAAAGCAATGATAGGCTGGTGTGATCAACTTATATGTTGCACAGAACTACCATTAGTCAAAAACTCCCCACTGGGACAGAGCTATGTGGAATCTAAAAATCAAAACAAATCAACAAACATACAAAACAGAAACACAATTGTTGATACAGAGAACAAACAAGTGGTTGTCAAAGGGAAGAGGGGAGGAGGAAGAAAAGAAATAGGTGAGAAAGATTAAGGGGAATGAACTTCCAGCTGTGAAATAAATGAGTCACAGGTATGAAATGTACAGTGTGGGGAGTATAGTTGTTAACTCTGTAATATCTCTGCATGGTAACATGTCACTAGACACATCAAGGTGGTCATTTTGAAATATATAGAAATACCAAAATCACTATGTTGTTTAACAGGGACTAACATAGTGATATAGTCAATCACACTTCAGAAACAAACAAACAGAAAAGGAGATCAGATTTGTGGTTATGAAAGACGGAGGAGAAAGGGAAGGGGAATTAGATGAAGGCAGTCAAAGGATACAAACTTCCAGTTATAAGATGAAGTACCAGGTATGTAATGTATAAAATGATAAGTTGACACAGCTGTACCTTGTATATGACAGTTATTAAGAGAGTAAACGCTAAGAGTTCTCATCGCAAGGAAATTTTTTTTCTATTTCTTAATTTTTTATCTATATGAGATGATGGAAGTTCACTACACTTATTTGTGGTAATTATTTCATGAAATATATAGTCAGATCATTATGTTGTACACCTTAAATTTATACTGTGTCAATTATATGTTAATAAAACTGGAAGAAAAAAAAAACTTCCTGCTGTCTTTGAAAAGAAACCTTTATCTTCCAGTTACCTGCAATTCAATGGAGAAAAAAAGTATAATTTTGAGTAGTCGGAGAGAAAAAGACCAGCATCAAAACTTACAAAAATGACTACCAACAGAGCACTTTTTAATAAACACTGCATTATCAATGTTTTTGACTTCACTGAGGGCAATATTGTACTGAAAACACACCTGTCAATGGTTCTAAGTTGAAAAATGGTTCAGAAGAATCAGATTCTATTATTGAGCTCATTTTTTAAAAATTAATCAATTTATGTTCTATATTAGTTCAAGTATGGAAAAGAGTAATGTGTGATTCTTTAAATTTATGTTTAATTAAGTCTAAAAGTGCTCTTTCTATAAACATAAAGGGTCCAAGTGCTGAAGCATTGTATCATGACTGGCAGAGTTTTTTCCTAGTACTATAATACTTTTTTTTTTCCTCAGTAACAGTGTCCTAGATTTGATAAAACACAGCATAGCAACAGTATCTTATTCAACTCCAGTTTCACAAGCAACCACACACACACATACACACACAGACGCACAAAATGTACATTGAACATAAAATGGAAGCATAGAAAAGCAACATGCAATAAATTAGAATACTTTTCTGTGAAAATCATCATCATCATTTTCATCCACCCTAAAAAACAGCCCATAAACTGGCGACTAAGGGGTTAGATAAATTTCAGACTGCATTCGTCGAGATTTGTATGCAGCTTCTGACGACAAGAACTACCGGAATATATAATTAAATAAACTACATTGTCTCCATTGTGAAGAGAGATTGTATTAACAATAAGTGAATGATCAGAAGGAATAGGGAGGGGTCCCTAAAGAGAAAGCAACCAGGAAGATCCAGAGAAGGGCATATCCTGATTTTTCAAATAAGGACCAGTCCCTCTGTTACATACACTCCAAGTAAAGACAGATGTAATAGACATTTATCATTCAGTTCATTCCCCCTGGACTGGCTCCGTGCTCACCAAACGTGTTAATTATAATTTATCTTTTCTTGTCTTTTTGCAGAGAGGAAAGAGAATTCATTCCTACCAATACAAACATTCTTCTCTACCTGAAAGTTAGATATTTAAAAATAAGTTAATAATTTAGTAGAACTCTGGACAACACACTAGTCTCTTAGGGATTTGGTTTGGTAAAAATGCCCAGAGGATGTCACCTAAGGGCAAGCTTGAAAAATTAATTTCTGGGCCTGCAGAGCTGAGACCAGCCCCAGTAATGTGATGACCTTATCAAATAATGATTCTAACCTTGTCTAAGCTGCCAGCTGATTTCCCAAGTGTTTACTTCCGTGACTGCAACAATTACTATAATTCACACAACAAAAAAAATGTCAGAAAAGTAACAGGAGACTAGATTTTATATATTATTTTTTTAATTCCTAACTTATTCCCCCAGAGGTATTTTCTTAATCAAAAGCTATTCTGTTTTCCTACATTTTAGGTTAATTAACCAAAATATTATCGGCCTATTGGTAGGTGATAAATTATTCATAATTCCCATGTGTGTCTCTCGAGAGAAAATGCAGCGTAAACCTTAAGACGATGCAGTCTTACCTAAACCAAATCCATCAGTATGGATTTACAAGGGATATATTGAGAACTTGTCTAATAATGCAGTAGATTGGATGGTTCAAATACAGAAATAAACACAAAATGTAACCTAGTAACACTAGTTTTCAAAGAAGGGGGAGACTTTTAGACAATCTAATATTGAACATCAATGACTGCAAAATAAAATTTAAATACAAGTGAGTTGTGCTAAGTGTCTAAGATCATTGGTTCTCAAACTTTAACACATACCAGAATTACCAAAAGAATTATCGATTAAAACACAGATCACTGGGCCCCATTCTGTCAGGAGCTTCTGACTTGGTAGACCCGGGTAGGGCCAAAGAATTTCCACTTCTAGTAAGTTTCCAGGTAGTGATGGTGTAGTTGGGGGTCCATACTCTGAGAACCACTGGTTTAATCATTCAAAGGAGGTTTAACTTAATGGGGAAAGTCTTGTTAAGACAGTGATTGTTAACACTGGCTACAAATTGGAATCATCTGGGGAAATTTTGAAAACTAGATTTCCTGGACATACCCTAAACCAATCAAATCAAGATTTCTGGGGAGTTGGAGCTCCATCATGCATACTTTTTAAAACTTTTCAAATAAAAGCTCGGTTTGCAGAGTTTGGGTAAAAGTGGTGGGCCTAGCTCCACGCCTGCACATAGTCCCTTATCGGGCGCTGCATTGATAAATGACTTTGAAGTTCATCAGTTCCTCATCTGGGTTCATGAATCTCACTGCAGCAGGGTGGTTAACAGCATAGAGTCTGGAGCAGCACTGCCTGGATCCAGTACACACTTCAACCTCCCTGTGCCTCATATGTGTCTCGTCTATAAGATAATAACATCTGCCTCATAAAGCAGTGTGGAGATTGAATGGATTCGTATATAGAAAGCATCTAGGACAGCCCCTCTTATGTGGTAAGTGCCAAACAAACATTTGTTATTAACTTTATATTTGTAATTTGTTATTATCTCAACTTTATAACATTCACGTGCCCTGTCTCGTGTCACAGCATCATCTCAGCCCCTCTCAAAGCCTCCCATTGATCTCTGATTGTCCCCAAAGTGGTCCATCATAATCAAGGCTGTCAGCAGGAGTAATTCACCCTATGTCCTTCTTGTCAGTTATCCCCTGCTCTGGCCCTCCCTTTTCCACATGCACTGCCCACAAAAGCTGCTTATTTCTTATTACTGCCTCATTCTGCCATTGCAGCTCATGACAACTACATTATTCATGCCTCAGACAGAATTAGATGGACTCTGGGTTCTCAAGGTGAGCGAACTCATATGTGGACTCATGCAGACTTTGTTCCCTGGGCCCCAGCACATCCCTCTTTGTGCCGATCTCACAGAGCGTCCTGCCCAGGGCAGATTCTGTCCTCCCAGGCAACCACACATGATCATCTCTGTTCTACATGGCCAGACCAAGAAGTGTTTCCACACTTCCCCACTTTTCTACTTTTTCTTTCCCTTTTATTATTGGGGAGTAGAGGTAAGGGGAAAGCTTTCTCTCAGCCAAAATCTCTTCTCTCCCTATTCGGTTAAAAAAATAAAACCTCTCGTGCATCTTCTTATGCATCTGAACAGAAGCCAACACAGGTTATATTGGGGGTATACACTAGAAATAATTAGTACAAGAGCTTGAAAAATATGTTATTTTGTTAACATGTCATCTCATAATTGTTACAGTATTGTAAAAGGCCTAGTATAGTTCCCATTTTATGTGAGAGAGAGCTAAAGGTAAGCCAACACACTCTACCAAATGAATTTGGCCAGGAATGCTGATTAATGCATCAAAAGTACTCTCTTGGAAGTACTGAAAAAAGGCTGACAGATGGTGGTAAATTGACAGGCCAAGGTGGAAAAGAAAACAGGAATTTATAAGGGTAAACAAACTCAGGAGATAACTTTACCTTGAAGGTATTTGACTATGCAAGAAAATTTGAAATTCCATTTGGATGGCTTCTCTCAGGGGTTAAGGTCAGAACCCAGAATCTGGTCAAGAAGGAGCCACAATAAACTGGGACACAGAAACCATGCCTTGGTGTAAGGGTGAACTCTTAGAAAAAAACATAACACATGACACAGTTAAAATTATAAGGCAAACTTTATTCAAAGGAACTTTCATGATAGGTAGAGTTTTGTAGTAGCAGGGAGATTGGGTTCAGTTCCAAATATAACAAGGAATAGTGGAATTTTTTTTTTTTTTTTTTTTTTTTTTTTTTTTTTTGCCAAGAAACACGATAAGGGCGTCAGTGGATAAATATTACTAAGAGAGTAAGATAATTCTTGCTAACTGATCTAACAGGATTCTTACTGAAGGAAGGCCAGAGTGGTTAGATATTACTGAGGGACAGTAGGGGATGAGGGGGATGACAAGATATGAAAGATAATCAGATATTGAGGGTGGAGGATGCTGGTTAAACTGACTTAGCATGATTCTTACTAAAACTGGGCTCTTGAATGGATAAAAAAAAGATGTGGTATATATACACAATAGAATACTACTCAGCCATGAAAAAGAACGAAATTTTGCCATTTGCAGCAACATAGATTGACCTGGAGGGCATTATGCTAAGTGAAATAAGTCAGACAAAGAGAGACATATACTGTATGATATCACTTATATGTGGCATCTAAAAAATTCAAAAAATTAGTGAATAGAACAAAAAAGAAGCAGACTCACAGACATGGAGAACAAACTAGTGGTTACCAGTGGGGAAAGGGGAAGGACAAAATAGAGATAGAGGATTAAGAGGTACAAACTATTAGTTATATAATAAGCTACAAGGATTTATTGTACGACACAGGGAATATAGAAAATATTTTACAATAACTATAAATGGAGTAGAACCTTTAGAAATTGTGACTCACTATATTGTACACCTGCAACTTATATAATATTGTACAGCAACTATACTTCCATCAGAAGAAGAAGAAAGAAGAGAAGGAAGAGGACACGCCCAAGGACAGGGTCGACTCAAAAAGAGCCTCAAAGGAGTCTGACTAAAATTGGTCTAGGAGGGAATCTTTCTCAGTACCAGAAATAGAATTGTCCAGAATTCCTTTCCTCTCAAATTCCAGTCACCAGAGTCATCCAAAGAATTTAAGATTTGAGGGTTTAGTTTAAGGTGGTCCAGGACAGAAGCAAAACAAAAGCAAATCTTTCCTAAAGGAAGGTAATTTCATCATCTGCCTCAAATTATTCCTACAAAGTACTCTTCAAATACAAAAAAAAAAAACAAAACAGGTAACCAGGAGCTGTACAAAGATAACCAGAAAACTAGATTCCATGAGCAAGAAGCAGGAAACTCAAGAAACAACTCACCTAAAACAATCCACAGAGACTTCAGGTACTGACTATGTGCAGAAAATAGTTACCTAGCAGTCCTGAGGGCTATCCTCTGACAGGGCTGCTTACAAGGCAGGCTTTTGGGCTGGTGTCTGGGAATTTGGATTTCAGGAGGGTTTCCATTACCATTAATTCATAACAGTGACTCACTGTGCCTAAACTGTTTGTGCAGACAGTATGGCTTATGCCAAACTCCTGTTCCTTCTGGGAGTCTGAGTATGTGCCAGGCAGAGGGTCCCCATGTGATCAGCCCCCAGTAAAAGCCCTGGGCACTGAATCCCTAAAAGGCCTCCCTGGCAGGCAATATTTCACTTTTCAAAGTTGTAGACCACTATCACAAACATAACACTTAATTAAATATCAAAATATTTAATTATGGAGGGAGATATTATAAAGGAGACTGTTTATCTCCTTTTTACAGAGGAGAAAATTACGGTTCATGTAAGTTGTTAAGTTGCCAAAATCCACACAGTTTGTAAGTGCCTGAACTGGCTCTTCAATCCACAGTCCCAAGTTTCAAACATTCTCTTTTTTCCTGCAGGGTTAAGTTGCCTCTTTCCAATGACTCATGATGATGCTTCAACTTTATGCAAATGATAGACTATTAAATATCAAAACATTAAGAAGAGAAAGCAAGCTCATTGTTACAGATTTCCATAATACCAACAAGTTTCTTTGTGGGACACTACACAGGGACAAAGGAAAGGACAAGTCAACATCCATAAACAAGTTAGAACCCTTCTGTGAAATCAGAAACTTTGCATCACTTTACATAACTGGAATTACACAGTTGGCAGTACTGCACAGAGATAGAGTGAGGCAGGGAATTGAGAAAGTGTCTTATGAATCAAATGCAATAATTTAGCTCAGGTAACGTAGACTTCCAGGGGATTTACTTAATAATTTATTCTACAAATTTACTAGTAACAATCAAAAGTTCTCTACATTCATCTGCCCATGAAGAGACAGTTTACAATCTTTCATAAAAGCGTCAATTGTTTTAAAATTATGTAAAGTTTTGAATGTAAGCTATTTTCACTGAATATTCAAATTAAAATATATTTAATTTCCAAAATACATAAACAGCTCATACAACTCAATAACAAAAAAGCAAACAACACAATCAAAAAATGGACAGAAGATCTAAATAGACATTCTCCAAAGAAGACATATAGATGACAACAGGCACATGAAATGATGCTCAGCTTCACTAATGGTTAGAGAAATGCAAGTCAAAACTACAATGAGGTATCTTCTTACACTGGCCAGAATGACCATCGTTAAAAAGTCTACAAATAACAAATGCTGGAGAAGTATGGAGAAAAGAGAACCTCCCTACAGTGTTGGCGGGAATGTAAACTGGTGCAGCCATAATGGAAAACAGTATGGAAGTTCCTTAAAAAACTAAAAATAGAGTTGCCATATGAACCTGCAATGTCACTCCTGGGCATGTATTTGGAGAAAACTATAATTCACTATAGCTTAGAAACTATAAGGCACCCCAATGCTCACAGCTGCACTATTTACAATAGCCAAGACGTGGAAGTAACTTAGATGTCCATCAACAGATGACTGGATAAAGAAGATGTGGTGTATATCTATATATATACAATGGAATATATACATATACATATACATATACATATACACACACACACATACACACACACACACACACACACACACACACACACACACACACACACAGTGGAATACTACTCAGGCATAAAAAAGAATTAAATAATGCCATTTGCAGCAACACAGATGGACCAAAGATTATCATACTAAGTGAATTAAGTCAAAAAGAGAATGACAAGTAGCATATATCACCCTATGCAGAATCTAAAATATGATACAAATGCACTTATTCAAATAATAGAAACAGACTCAGAGACATGGAAAACATACTTATGGGTACCAAAGGGGAAATGGGGTGGGGGAGGGAAAAATCAGAAGTTTGGGATTAACAGATACAAACTACTATACATAAAATAAACAACAAGGTCCTACTGTATATCACAGGGAACTATGTTCAGTATCCTATAATAACTCATAATGAAAAAGAGTAGAAAAAAGAATATATATATATATATTCATGACTGAATCGCTTTGCTGTACACCAGAAATTAACACAGCATCGTAAATCAATTATACTTCAATAAAAGAAAAAGAGAGAGAGTAGGGATTCCCAGCCATGTGCTACTCAGAGGGCAGGGATGCAAGAATACAATATGTATTCAAATTGTGCAAGTAGAAAATGGCATATGACCTGTCATAGGGTGTATTGCCTGGAAGCAAAGCATCAAGAGAGATTTCAATGTAGTGATTTACTGGGGGAGCATTCTCAGGACAAAGAGAGTGATGCAGGCAGGGCAGGGCAGGAGAAGATGCTAAGCGAGGCTGTGGCTCAGGATCATTCCCTCGACAGTCTGGAGCAGGAACCGCACAACCAGTAGAGATGGTCCCAACCTGAGGCAAGGGTCCAGCCTTCTACACCTGGGGACAACCCTTCCACTTGAACAAACTTCAAGTTAAAATGAAATTTGGCAAATTTGAGTTATAATTAACTAATTAAATAGAGTGTTTTTAAACTCTTTCCCATTGGTATTATTTATTTAACAGGACATATTGGATACCCGAATATTATAAGGCGCTGCCAGGGCTCAGAATGGATGAATTCTATTCCCTACATCTAAATACTTACACTGTTCAACTGCATGCCTGTATTCTCTACTAAGCTGCGAGTTTGGGGAGAATAGAGTGTCTCGGTACCTACATCTCCAATGCTCAGTAAATAAGTTTTGAAAGCATTAAAGCTTTGGATTCAGAGCCCCAGCTTTGCTGTTTATTAATTATATAACTTTTGGCAAATTGACTCTTGTATGTTTCAATTTTTTATCTGACTGTTGAGGCAATAATGAAACCTATCTGATAAGGTATTATGAGCATAAAATGAAATAACACACATAAGGTGACTGGCCTTCAATGTCTCTGATTATTATGTTTACCGAACCATTTAATGAATGAACAAATGACTCCATGAATCAACAAATGGATGAACGCAAGCATATTTGCAGCAATATCTAACAAATGGCATGAGTAACATAAGCAACATTTGAAAACTCCTTGACCTCCAAACTCACCCCTTAAGCATAAGAAAACCAGTGTAGGATTTGGACTGGTGGTATCTGAGAGATCCAATTAAACTTGTTAGAGATATTAATTGCACAAGGTTGTATAAAATAAATGGTGCAAGCTGGTACTTTTTTAAACTGTCAAGGTCGTGAAAGACAGGAAGACAGAGGACTTATTCCAGTTGGAAAGAGACTGAAGATTCATGACAACTAAATGCAGCACGTGATCCTGTATGGACCCTGGACCAGGAAGGACGGGGAAATGGTTGAGACAGTCGGCAGAATTTAAGCAGTCTGTGGACTGGGTGGCAGTGTTGTGTCAATGTTGAGTCCCCAGCCAATTGAACTGTGGTCGTGTTGGAAACAGGCTTTGTTTGGGAAACACACACTGGAATTCTTAGGAGTGATGAGGCATCGGGTTTGCAGTTTGCACTCAAATGGTTCAGGAAAAGACTAATGATAATTAGTAGACATACAGAGAAATAGTGAGACAGATAGAGAACCTTAATGAAATTGTAAAATGTGTTCCAGTTGGGGAACCTGAATGAAGCAGACACTGATTTCTTTGCAGCGTTCTTGCAATTTTCTATAAATTTAATATTATTTCAAAATGAGTTTCTTTTAAATTTCTAGTGAGTGCATTGGGAGATTCAACATGAGAGATACTTATAAGTCAGTTTTAGAACTTGTATTCAGTGACTCCAGTGGCTTCTTTGAAATTACAGAAACACGTGGACAACATTGCTCCAACAGCTGCCCTGCTGGACTCCGCGCTGCCTTTCCGGGGCAGGCTTCTACCTCCTCCACATTCACAGGCTAGCCATCCAGACTCTGAACACACTGCTCACAGCTTTCTCTGGCCAACCCAGGAGTTAATTCAACAGTAAAGCACTCTCTAAGAGCTTGAAGCTGGTGAAAACAGGAATGAAGAAGACAGGATAGGAGCAGAAGCTGTAAAGGAAGAGTCAAAGAAGCAAGTAAATAATTCATATAATTAGGATAAGGGAGGAAATTGAAGGAATGACAGTGCCCTTAACAAAACAGGGAGTCAGAAGAAGCTGCTAGTTTGGTGGCAAAGCAGTTAAGTTTGTTTTTAAGTAGGTTGATCATCGTGAATACAAGACAGTTTAAATTAAATATCCAGCAAACTAGGAACCAGGAGGCTAAAAGCCAAGGATGAAATGGATTCTGGCTTCTAAACAAAGAACTAATCATCATTTTCAGATTTTCAAATTACTGTGTAATTATGTTCATCGCTCAAACCTAAGAGACCAATACAGTTTTCACCATTGTAAATTTGAGTGTTAAAAAGTAGTAATATCTTCACATTAGGTCAAGGATTAATACATTTGCTTTCAATATTGAGATAAACAACAGCTATTACTCAAAAACCAACTCCTACTTTCACTAGTAGCTGGATGTATTTTTATGAGAATTAAGAACATACTGGTATAGCTCAGAAATTCCTAAAATACTAGGTTTAGATCATCGATAAATTTAGAATATAAAAACCAAAAAAATCCAGTTAAAAGCAGCTTAGCTAGGGAGCTGGTTGTGTATAGGCAATCTTCTTTGTGAAGTGCACTATTAATCTCCTTACATAACAGTAGATCGTGCCGGTCAATTAACTAAAGTGCTTTCAGTTAGCTCTCTTGGTGATAAAAAATAAATAAATAAGCAATGATAGTCCATAATTGGAACCAAATACTGAAACAGGCTAATCAACTTTGTAAGAGACTGTAAAAGAATGAGGGAACTTCACATAGTCACCCCATCCATACTCACATAACAAATCCATCACGACCTGATTACTGTTTATAAAATACGAACATAAGGATTTTTTTCAAAACATTTATTCTATTAGTCACAGTCTAAACCAATATAGGGTTCATTAGTCACAGTGCCACTACTCATTAAAAATTTCCTGAAGGCATTTTTACCCTTAATATCTGTTACATTTGCTGCTCACGCATTTTACTTATAAATTAAAAGCGTTGCAAATATTATAATCAGAGAAACAGCATTTCTACTCACTGAAATTCTGTATTTAAAATCCCTTTCAGTTTCAGAAATTCTTCATGTGAGCTCAGTTACATTACATCTAGTCCCATTACACCCACAGGTGAATGGAAAAAAAATACCTACTCTAAATTTGTCATCACATAAAATCACACTGGCAAATATTTCTAAACAGCATTATACATATTTTATGATGGAAATTTTTCTCTAAGTTAAGTTGCTATAAATCTACTTTGTAAGATCATTAAATAGTCAATGTCATCAACTCAAGGAAAACATATTGGGACGTTTTCTTTGAATATGTATTTTTTGAACTTAATGTTTTACTAACCCTACAAAAATGAAAAGAACATAAAATTAGCGTCTTTTGTCCCTTTTGGAAATGATATGGACTATGGTTAGCATTTAATGTAAAGAAAATTGTGTATATATTCATATTTATTGTTAATATTCACCAGTAGTTTAACGAAGCCTTGTTACGTGTCTACTAAGAGCAATGTGCTGGCCACATTAGCTGCCACTTACTGTAACACCTTAATTAACTCCACGCTGTCTCTGTGTCCGGAATGTCCTATCCTTCCACGTCTGCCCAGTGAATTCCTCCTCCTTTAAACCCATTGTGGGCAATAACTCCCCTGCAAAGATTTACTCTGCACTTTACCGCCCACTCACACCTAGGCAGACTCAGTCACCTGCTCTTCTGCGTATTATAACATCACTCACATCTGTCCATTATAAAAGGTGAATTGTGATCACTTATACATCTCTCCCTCAAGAATCTGAGTGTGTCAAGCATATGTTGATCATCTCTCTACACCCCCTCAACAGCTAGCATAGCAGCAGAACTACAGTTACTCAAATGTTTATTGCTTAGTAAAATCACACACTTTAGTAAACAGAGCATTTTAACTCCTAGTGCTCTCCAGAAACACAAATTGTTTTATTCAATTAAGTAACAAATACTTGTTCAGCACTTTAATTTTACCAGATACTCTTCATATGTTATCTTATTCATTATCTTTTGTAATCTTTCCAAATCCCTAAAATTTGGATCTATCTTCTACTTTACAGGTTAAGGTCAAAACCGCCTTCACAGGTGGCCTGACAACGTGCCCATTACTGTTACCTCTAAAGTCTTATAATTGAAAAAAAATGTTCATAATTTTCCTGCTTCACTAAATATAATGTATTCAGCACAGTGAATTTTTCAGGACTTGGTCAAAGTTCAGACTTAATATCAGTTTATTATCCAAAAATACAACTTCCCCCAAAAACTGGAAAGACAAACCTTTTGGTTGTTTCCATTCAAGTCACTGCTTGAGGGTATCTACGTAAACCAGCTGTGCCCTTTATAACTTAGTGGTTGGTGTTCTCCTAGTGAAATAATACACAGATTATTTGAATTTAACTCAGAGTGACCTCAGAAAATTATCTAAATGTTACTTTCTTTGATAGACATAGGGGGAAATACGATCTTGGTTTTGTAGTTTGTTTCCAATAGTCTGCCAGAAAAAAATAAGATAAATTTTAAAAGAAAGCTCCAACCCATGCCGCGTCTCAGAAGCAGAGGAAGCCGTGATTTTAGAACTATTAGGAAGTCCTCCCCCTTCAGAATCACTCTTCAATGGGAGTGTTTGAGCTTGCTTGCGATGGTAATCATGCCGGAACTAAAACGCCGGGCCACGCTGGCCCTTAACGCACCAAGGCCGGCCGTCTGTCTCCTAAATGTCAAGGCGCAGGCTGGCGCCCTCCCGCGCACGCGCACCAGCCATGGAAAGAGCCCCCAGAAGCCCCCGCGGCCCAAGTTTGTAAAGTACACCCGGGAGAGCATATCCCATCCCCGCCCCTTTCCCAGGCCCCGCCCACTTCATGGACTTGAGCCCCAGCCTAGGGCCCTGAAGGGCTGGCCATGCTTAGGGTGAGTGGGGGAGGGGGGTGCCAGCCTTGTGCTTCCTCCATCCCCATCTAGGAAAAGTGGCCAAAATCTCTTATCTTCTCCCCACCACCCTCTCCCCTCCAGCATTTTCCTGGAATCAAAAAACAGTGAAATAATTTCTAAAAGATATCATCTTGTATGTAATATGATTTACCTTGGTTTTCTTTGAAAAAAAATGTATTCTTACAGTTTTAAAAATATGATGCCAAAGCCTCTTACATGTGATGTAATTATCCATTGGAAATCCACCAAAATTGAATTAACTGACAACTAAAATGAATTAAAATTTAAATAACAGAAATTTTTTTTAAAGATGCTTGAAATTAATGTCTATGTTATGTGTGATGAAATCCTAAGGGTTTAATTGACAAAGCAGATGCTCTAAAACCACAGAGCTTACCTTGCACCAAACGTGACTAATGAATGTTAAAAAAAATTTTTTTTTAAGTTAAATGACTATAATTCAATTTAAAAAAAAAGTGACTAATGATTCAGCAGATACAGGCTACTAACAGACTTAGACAAAATATCCTTTTGGGGAAAACCCCAAAACTATGACACAGCATCCCAAACTGTCCACTTTCCATGCACTTTGGCACATTTTGGTTTCAGATGTATAAGGAGTCTTTAAGCATAATATGCAAAAAGCGTTTCTCATGAAAGAAAGGCAGTTTGGTCTGAGGATATCTCCACTTCACACTTCTTTACAAAGCTTACGTGCTACTCCCTTCCCCAATTTCCAGCCAGCCACACCCCAGAAATCCACACATCCCAGGTTCATCTGCAATAAGCAATCTAGCCAGACCAATAATGTCCTATTAAATACGTTTCATATACGGGGAATTCCTTGATAATTTTCAACTGGTAAATACTAGGATAAGGCTTATGAGGAGGTCTGGGGTGGCCATTTATTCCTCTGACGGTCCTGGGAAGGGAAAGAATCAGTCATAAACTCGCTGTTAACCTTTGCTTCTCATGACTTGGCTTTGATGTTTATATCCTAAGCTCAAAAATATGATCAACTGTAGGCTTAGAAGATTATCTGAGAAGCCTGTGGTTATCTGAGATTATCTGAGATTATCTGAAATGACTCCATACATATTTGATAATTCATTCAGAATTATTTCTGAAGTAACAATGTAACCCAAAAGAAAACTTTGCCTCTTAAAGTAAAGAACAAACTTTTTTTGAACAAAAATAAGTAATTTTGTATTTCTAGGACATTCAAATTGGATTATATTCATAATCAATCAAGTTGTTTTATTATACAAGTTTCTTTTTCATGAAGTGATTGATTCTAAAATTAATTTCTTTTAAAAAATTTTTTCCTGTGTATTTTTTCTATAATATACTTCAAAATGCATAACTCTTACCTTAAGGAAATCCCTAGGTTGCAAAAATATAGAGGAAAGAAGTATTTGATGAGTTAACTCAGGCTGCCCTTGGTGTGGGGGATGTGGTGGGTGGTCTTGGTGCTGAAATGCTCTGGTTTTCATTGGGACTCACACAACAAAAGTGTTCCCACTAAAAACAAAAACAAAGACAAGACCTCCTAAAAAAAAAAAAAAAAAAAGCATCCTTAGGGGACTGAAAAAATAATCAATCCAACATCACAGAGTATTAGGGAAGTTTGTCTGAGCCCTGGGTAGGAAAACAAAGTTCCCCTTAACAATTCTTAATGTTGAACCTGTGCCTCACACAGGTTTGGGGTCCAAATTTACACACATACAAAGAGAAGAATAAGCAGATCTTTTTTTAGCAATGTAGAAATAACCAGCAGAAGTAACGGTAAGTAACAATACTGAATTATTAAGTCGCTGTGAGAGTAGAGCTTAAATGTTCTCACCATACAACACAGCATAATAGTAATCATGTGAGGTGAAGGATGTGGTGTCTAACTTTATTGTAGTAAAGATTGTGTAAAATATGAGAATATAAAATCATCATATTGTACACCTGATATATCAAGTATATCTCAATAAAGCTGGGGAAAGAATGAAGTATTTTAAGTCCATTTTACTTTTTAAAATAAGGCAAATTAAGAAATAAAGGTCCACCAATAAATAGGACTGAACATTAACAATTTCTTGTCAAAATAGGCAAGTATTTTTATGTCCCCACCTGCAATCCTGGATTTCTTTTCAAGTAACATTTTTACGTTTATAGAAAATGTTTATTAACCAGAGAAATAAGTAAAATTTAATTAATTCAATGTATTTTAATGTTTCAGGAGTCCTCGGAACTCCATGCAGTAAGCAAAACCTCACTTTAAAAGTATTTTCATGTCATGGAAAGAGCATTTTCTATTATGTAAATTATTTCAATTCTTTTTGGAAGAGCAGAGCAAATTTTTGCAATTGAAATACTTATTTTATGTGTTTTAAAAGATGGTTGATATTTTTTAAAAAGCTAAATGGCTGAAGGCTAATACCATGACTTTCCATTCTGTGCTGTGGAAGGAACTGAATCCTGACAATCCAGCTGGGTCTCTGAGATATTCTGCAAGAAAAACCTACTGACGGTAAGAACTGGTTGTCTATAGTTATTTGTGTGTTTAGACCTAGAGTACCAGGAGATGGGTTGTGAAGAATAACTTAGTTTGTGACAAAAAGTAGCAATTCCAACGATCATATTACTGTTTGGGGGGCATGTAGAGCTAAGGTGTGCAGACAGTCAGGGGTTATCTCGGGTCCTATTCTCTCCCATATGTAATATGGATATGATAACCGCCTATATTTCAATCATCAAAATACTGTCTCCCACTGCGGTCTCCTTGCATGTAGCAGACATGTCACGAGCAGGATGGAAATGAGAGTCCCATGGTGCTCCTAGAGATGGTGATCCCACCTTCCTCTATTTCTCTCCTGATCTTGAACTTCCAAAAAAGAAAGAGATGAGCTCATTACTGCAGTTTCATAGACCTCTGATGTAGACTTTGGTGACTTGGCTCTTTTACAAGATTTTGAGTTTCTCAAAGCTCTTAATATTTTTTTTTAAACTCTAATATTTCTTTCACAATTTGCCTGTTAACCAGGATATTCTACACATCTGTTTAAAATGGTACACATACAATGAAAGGATACTGGATTAGATGACAAGGTGATAATTAGGAGAAGTGACAGCAAAGATTCTGAGGGTAATGACCTTTCGATCTATTTAGGGAGACAACACAGATGTAGAAAAACAATAGTTAAAGAAATGGCACATTGTGGTGCCGCGTATTGAAGAAATGCATAAATTTAAATGCTGCAAATGTAATATATTTAATTAGTTTTGAATTAAAGCAGAGGTATAAGTGAAGACTAGAGTTGTCAGATCTCTTAAAGGGCTTTCAATTAAATTCTGTTCAGCAGAGGCTTGAGTTTCCATTCTATATAAAGGCTCCATGGGGATAAAATAAGTGATGTGTGGTGTTCTCCTTCAAGGATTTTAGCCTTATTGGCTAAATGGTGTGAATCAGAAAAAAAAAAAAAATTCATGCTGGAGAAATATACATTTTTTTTACAATTTATGAAATTAATAATGCAATAGAGTTATTAAGACTTATTAGAAAAACTAAGAAGCACATATATAGCTTTCAGAATATTTCAGCCATTTGTAAGAAAATAATAAACTTGTAAGAAATGTTGGAATAAATTGCTCCTGAGCAATGAAATACATTTCCTCTAAAGTGATGTTCATCAAACATACGTCTCTTTCTTATGGGCTGAATAGTGTCCCCTCAAAAATTCATGTTGCAGTTCTAATCCCTGCCATGCCTCAAACTGTGACCGTATCTGGAGGTAGGGTCTTTAAATAGGTAAAGTAAAATGAGGTCAGTGAAGTGGGCCTTAATCTAATATAAAGGGTGTCCTTATTAGAAGAGGGAATTTGGACACAGGCATGCACAGAGCGCAGACACTGTGAGGACACAGGGAGAGGATGACCTTCTAAGAGCCAAGGACAGAGACTTGCTCCCGTGCCTTTACTCACAGTCTTCAGAAGACGCCAACCATGTTGACACCTGGTCTCAGACATGCAGCCTCCAGAACTGTGAGGAAATAAATGAAAGCTGTTTAAGCCTCCCTGTCTGTGGTGCTCTGTGATGGTAGCCCGAGCAAACTAAGACACTCTCTTTGCTTAATTCTAACGTGATCATCATTATAAATCTGAGATAGATGCTTGAGCTACTGGGAGTGGGAAGCAGTATGTCTCATTTTTCATTATATTTTCTAAGAATTTAATTAAGCTAATCAAATTATAAAATACTAATTTTAAAAAACAGGATCACTAAAAAACTGAAAAAGGTAAGAGTAGTTACTTCACAGTGCAGAACTAGAGATGAGGACTTTGGAAGGGTTACTTAAGCCCTTAGGTACTTTTTTTTAAAATTATTTTCATGTATTACTGACAAAAATTAGAAAGAAAGAAGGAGGAAGGAAGGAAGGAAGAAAAAAGAGAGAGAAAGAAAGGAAGAAAGAAAAGAAAGAAGAAAAGAAAGAAAGAAAGAAAGAAAGAAAGAAAGAAAGAAAGAAAGAAAGAGAGAGAGAGAGAGAGAAAGAAAGAAAGAGAGAGAGAAAGAAGGAAAGAGAGAAAGAAGGAAAGAAAGGAAACAACGGACAATGTGATCACACTTAAACAATCATTTAAACAATTCAAATCAAAAACTTTTGTTTAATCCTCACCTATAAATTATTCACAGGGGCATTTCTGACTCTCCAAAGTTCATAAACAGAATTCAGATTGTCCAGGCAGAAGTAATTTGCTGCTTTTAAGCCAAAGCTCTGACCAGTCAGAGAGTTGCCTGGAGGAATTAACCAGAACAAAATCCTGATTAAACTGACTAATTGGCTTGTCTCCTAATGAAAAGCAAAGCAAAGTACATTTCTCTCGAGAGAGACACAGAGTTATAAAAATAGAAGTTTTCAGAACCACCTCAGAGATGCTGAAATCGCTGACAATAAAATTCAACAAGGTGAAGCCAAGTGAAGAGAATGATGAAAACAAACGAGGCCCTGGCACGCGCAGTGAGCCGCCGCGACCCACGACACAGGTAGGCTCCCTCCGTTCCTAAATCAGCCTTGATTCTCCTTGTTTCTTGTCTGGTGATGGATTTTCATAAACACTGTGACATGTGGCTGCTCCACAGCTTTACCTCCTACCATCTGCTACCAACAGTTATGGACTGTTTCCCATTGGGGTTTATCCCCATCATTTTATATACACTGTACATAGTTGCATTATTGCTTAATAGATACTTAAAAGATTCTAATATGATTTGGAAAAGCTAAGTAAGACTGTTTTTTGCTGATTTTCACTTCTGCCATCAACCAAAATGAAATATTTTCTCAAGGATTAAACAGGTTATGTGATCTAGTTTTAACAGAGAACGTCAAATATCCTGGTCTTAGCAAACTACGTTGTAACAGTAATCTCTCTAGACCAGGAGTTCTCAGCGGGGGGCAGTTTGCACTTGGGACAACGGGCAATGTCTGAAGATACTTTGAGTTGTCACAGGTCAAGGACAGGGAAGCTACTGGCATCTAAAGGGTAAAGAACAGAGGTGCTGCTAAATGTCCTAGAATGTTCAGGACAGCCCTTCACAACATACAATTATCCAGTTTAAAATTTCAGTTTTGTCAAAGTGGAGGAACCCTGCTCTAGGCAAATCTTTTGTTAGGTCCTAAGTCTGGTCCTCTATAAAATGAAGACAACACTTGTTATACAAACTAAAGACAGTGTAGATAAAGCATCTAGCAGGGACTTCCTAAGTGGCAATACTTATCATCATTAATAATTTGTGGGGTTTTTTAAACATTTAATAATTTGTGTTCTTACGACAGATTTAAGTCCAAGTGATAATTACATGATCAATATTTGCTTACAACTATTTATAGAACAATTTTCATGAATTACTCACTAGATTTAACCAAAAGCACTACATAAGGTTTCTAGAGCAACAATTATCTCCTCATCTAAAAGAGTTGAATGAAAGATATCAAATCTAAGCAAGAGTGTCCCTCAGGGGCTAGAATAGCATGCTCTGATGATTCAGATTTAAATTAGCCTGGAGTGTAAAAAATATTGAGATTACTTAATTCTAGCCTTGGAAAATCTGCCTTCCTTTTCCGATCAATGTTGACTGTTTTTGCAGTGGAGAGGAGATGTGGGGAATGTGTTTAGCATGGCTTGATGAGAGTGCCCTCGACTTCTTCCTAATTCTTACGTCAAAATGAATAATCTGACACTTTAAAAGTTATTTACATGTTTTAAAACTTAAAGAATATCACCAGTGTTGAGCTGAGGACTTCCCTTCAGCTAGCCTTGTTGGGTTTTTCTCTGGAAAAGTCACTACAGTGATGTTTAACCCTTGCCAGTCATGACTATTTTCCCACGGAGCACATAAAAATAGCTAATACGTTGTTCTCTTGGAGAATGTAACAGCTAACAGGAGTTACTATGTGCCAGGCAAGGAGCTGTCCCTTTCCAAGCACTGCTGTACTGAATCCTCACAATAACCAGAGGTCCTGTTAAAAATTTGCTGCTTACACACAACTAGCAAATTGCAGAGCCTGGGTTGGATCCCTGGTCTAACTGACTTCAGCAACTGAGCGCTAAATCGCTAGGTGATGTCACTTCAAAACAGGAGGAATATTAGTTGAATCAGCTTTTCCAACTCTTTAGCCACAGGATAAAGGGATGTTAGATAGAAGGTAAAAAGAGCAGAAACTCCTTAAAGCGTTGTCTTCCTTTAGAAACATGAATACTGGAGAGGCACTCAGATTAGACATGGGTAGAGCAACTCTTGGCTATATCCCACGCCATTCTGACGCCGTAATTTATGGACATCAGTCAAGAAGTCTACTGGCATCACATATCTTGAAAGTCACATTTGGAGAATTATTTGCATCGATTTTTTCCAGTAACGTGAGTAAAGGAAAAATAGTTTTTCTCCAGTTTCAAATATGCTAAATACCAAAAGTGACACCAAGTTAAAACTATTTTCCTCTACAGAATATAACCTTTTAAAATGACATTTAAACAACATGCTTTTGAAACACAAATAGATTATTTGAATCTTACAAGAAAATATGCAGGAATGAATAAATCAATTTATATTGCATTTTTAAGTATCATTTAAACAGTTAATTCTCAAACCAGAATATCAGAAGTAATTCAGGTTTGTCAATAACCATTAAATCAAGAAGTACCAACTCAGACTAATCCAAACTCTCTCTCACACTCCAGGATAAGACACTATTCACATAAATCTGCATTTACATACACATAAAACTGTGATGGAAGTATCTGTGGATAACATCATAACATGACGCAAAAGTGCTTCACTGAAATCAGAAGGCTGTATCACTAGTTCTAATATATCCAGAGATCCATACTTTTCTAGCCACCTAATCAATTTCCTGTTCAACAACATAAGAATAATAATAGCTGCCTCGTCTAACACATCTGGTTACTGTAAGGCTCCAATTAAATCATCTGATTAATTGGCTTTTCAGTTTAATATGTTCCTGACATACAGTATCTATAATTAATGCCAAACTCCCTATCCAGACTTACAGGACTCTCAAGATCCTCCTCCCTTCCTTCTTCATTAGCCTTGTCTTCTCACATCTTTTCCCTTCCAAGCATGTCTGTAGTCTCCCCTTCACCCATGTACAGTCACAGCTTAGGCTTTTGCTAAATGTGCATCCTGTGTCTGGATTATTTTCCATGCCTTGTCCATCTAGAAGACAAAAACTTCATCTTGAGTTGTGAATTCAAGAGTCACTTCCTTTTTTGAAATATTTTCTGAAAAATTTTTAGGGGAGGAGGTAATTAGGTTTGTTTGTTTTTATATTTAACAGAGGCACAAGGGATTGAACCCAGGACCTTGTCCATGCTAAGCATGCACTCTATCACTGAATTATACCCTCCCCCGTCACTTCCTTCTCCTTCCCTTCAACTCCACCTTTATGCCCCACCTCTGTCCTCTACAGACATTTAATCATCACCTCTATAGCATTTCATGTCAGTTGCATTTTGTGTGTCTGTTCCCCGGACTAGACTGTGAGCAGCATGGAGGCCAGTCTTTCCATGTCCTAGCCTCGTATCCTGTTTTACTCTGTCCCCGTAGGAAAGTCTTCAGGTATACAGTGGCCACATCCACTGAGCTAAACCTACATTTCAAAGGGAAGCTTAGATGTTCAGACAGATGATGAGGTACAGGTGAATGAAATCATGGAGAGAAAAAAGAAGAGAGCTATGAGTAAAGGCACTAAAGTCCTTTCCTCTCTCCATCATTTTAAGGTCTATTGTTAAAAACCTAGTCGGGGAGCAATGCTAGGGCTGCGGGAAGTGAGAACCAGAACTGGGAGGAACACGTGCCAGGGAGTCGCAGCAGCCACACTGACAAAAACAGAGAATGCCTCTCGCCAGAAAACTGTGCAGGTCGGGGTTGATTATTCAATAGTAGAGCCAAGAGCACTCATTCAAGTGCAAAGATTTTCATTTTTAGTACATTATACACAAATGATCAATTTTAATGATTGGCTTGATGAGTGACTCAAAACCTCTGTGTTATATTTTATGTTCAACTTCATTTTTATGTAAATTCACAGATACAATCTCTATATTTTTTTTCCTCAAAGGGAGAAAACAAAAATGAAAAGAAATCTCTCGAAACCGAGATGCCTCCAGTCTCATCTGAAGAGTCACACACCAAAATCCAAGGTCAGAACCCAAAACTGTAGGAAAAAACTAAAAAGTAGAATGTGTATTTCTCTGAAATGTATTGTCTAATGAAACACCTGTCTTTGACTAGGTAAGTCACCTAGGGTCACATTTGAGACTATTTGAATATCTGAATATTTCTTTATTCAATCACTTTTATTCAATAGATTTTTTTTATCACCTACCAATATGGGCCAAGTTTGTGTTAACATTAGCATATAATGAACAATGTAATTTCAGAGAAAGGTTATACAAACAATAAAAATAAACGTGGATTATATGTGTTTAAAGGTTTTCTGCCCACACCTCTCCTCTTCTCCCTTTAAACTCTCTCCATTAGAAAGCTCATCTACTCCCAAGGCTACCATACTAATTTCTACATCGATGATTCCAAATCCATAGCAGACCAATTTCTTTTTTAATAACCTGTCCAATATTTTCAAGTAATCTCTGGACAAATGTCCCTGTATGTTCTGCTGCCATCCCAAAGACAGCATGTCTAAAATTGAATTCCCTTATCGTCCCCTTCACATAAGCTCCCTTCCCTGATTTATTTCTATTCCTAGTCCTGTCACTCTTTTTCAGGCTCCCAAGCTCAAAACCTAATTCATGTTTTATTCCTCTATCTAGGTTGTCCTATAAAGGAAATTAGTCCTCAAATCTCCTTTCATAATGGCCCTCACACCCACTTCATTCCTTTCCAATCCCACCACCAATACGATCCTTATTAGTAACTCATGCCTACGCTGCTCCCGGGCTCTAAGTGATCTCTTGTGGTTAGGACTCTGTTTCACTCAGTCTCTCCCCTTTTCTTCCAGCCCTAACCGTTTAGCAGTTTACTTTCCATTAAGCAATTTCAATCTCACGTCTCTGCTAGTCTCTGCTAAAGAACCTTCAGCACCTCAATATTGACTGCAGGACAAAATCTAAATTACTCCACCTGACTTTATAGGATCTACTAAAATCTATCCCCAGCCCCTTTTTCTAGGTCTTCTATCCTATTTCTCTCCAGTATGAACACCACACTGTCACCAAGAAAACACAAAAACGACAGAGGAATCCCTAGAACAGAGTATGCTGTTGTTAAAAAATGAAAATGAAATTATTGTTATCCGTGGATTGACCTGGAGATCATCACACAAAGTGAAGGAATCCAGAAGGAGAGAAAAATGTCATGATATCACTAATATGTGGAATCTAAAAAAACAAAACAAAACAAAACAAAAACCAAAGACACAAATGAACTTATTTACAAAACAGAAACAGACTCACAGACATAGAAAACAAACTCATGGTTACGAAGAGGGAAAGGAGGTAGGGAGGGACAAATTGGGAGCCCAGGATTTGTAGATACTAACCGTTATATATAAAATAGAGAAACAGCAAGGTCCTACTGTAGAGCACAGGGAACTATATTCAATACCTTGTAATGGCCTATAATGAAAAAGAATATGAAAAAAATACATATATAGGTATAACTGAATCACTATGCTGTACATCAGAAATTAACACAGCATTGTAAATTGACTACACTTCAATTAAAAAAATATTATTGTTATAAAACTGGAGTAAATGTTTCTGATTTTCATCTACTAGACAAAAGTCTGTGTGATAATTTTTAATGACTTTCTATTTTTACTAGAACAAATTTTTGAGCTGAGGCACAAATGAGCTTTCAGTACCCAAAATTTCTATCTCTAAGGAAGCAAAATAAGAAATACACGAAAATTAGAAGCAAGATTGTAAATAAAAAAGCAAATCACAAGAAAGACTGTAAGTAAACAAATTCCTCAAAAGACATATGCCCACAGTCAAAAGCTGAAGAAATGGTTCTACTGTCATTATACTTGACTGCTCCTATTTAAGAGAAAAACAAAGGACTCACTTGAAGAAATAGCAGTTTAACAGAAAAATGTAGAATAATCTTGAATAACGGGAGGAAGATAATATGTTCCCAGTTAGGAGGAAAACATTACAAGGATAAAGATCTATTTTTGGTAATGGATTCTTATGTCTATTTTTTTATGATCTCCTCCTTATCCATTTTCAACAATACATTAAAAAAAAGAAAAAAGAAAATCAAAGGGAGAAAATTCACTTTAGCTTTCTTGATTTTATTTATTTATTTACTTCTTCATTCTGAAGAACAGCTCTGGGTTTTTACTATTCTGATCAGAATGTAGAGAATACGTCCTTGTTCCTGGACAGATCAGCTGTTTTCTACACCATCCTTCTTTTGCATTTTCATCTTAGCCAAGAAGACACAGTATCTTCCAGAGAGTCAGCCGTTACTATCCAAAGGGATAGGGGGAGGGGAGTGAATGTTCTGCAATAAGGTTTTCAGCATAATGCAGCTTAATAGAACCTCCTAGCTGATTACTTAAGCTACGTCCTTCAATTGTTAAATTATCTGATTTAAAATATTTACTATGATGTGTCACTGAAAGAGGGAAGAATTTAATAATCATTAATGCTCCATTTCTGATAAAAGTTCCCATGTATAAAACTTACACAAATAGTCAGGCTAATAAACGGAGGATATAACAAAAAAAAAAAAAAAAAGGTGTGTTATTGACATGAACTGTGGTTAACAAATGGAAGTACTGAGGAAGAGAGAAACCTCGTACAGTAGAAATCAAATCTACATAAGCTGAGGGAAGAAAAAAACCCACAGAATTGTCTAGATAATTCAAACTATAATTCTGATTTACTCTGAGTTATTGTATGATAGTGATGGTTTTAAATCTACAGTTCTCACATACAAATACAACCTTAATGGCATGAAACCAAAGATCACGTCTTTGGAATTACAAGTTCATTCTTCTTCCCGTTATACTTTTTTCAAAGTGTATTTGTTAGCTTAATTTTTCAAGGCTGGTAATAAAAAAAAAACTCTTTCGTGGAAGCTCCATTTAACTGAGGAGCTATTTGAGTGGGAAGGGAAAAAAAATAGTTTCATTTAAATCTGCAGACTTAGCATGTCTTCAAAAACTTTACTACGCATAACAGTCACATTTAAGAGATTTTGTTTTGAAAAAGCAAAAGCAAAATTATTAGTGTTTAAAGATAGCCTCATATACGTGCTTGGTATTTTTGCGTCTTCACTTCAAAACACCCAGGTGCAATGTCATAATATCTGCAGATGTGGATTTCTGATTATAGAACTCTTATCTTCTGCAGAGCTTGCTTTAATTTATATCTGCCGAGGAAATGAAGAACGCAACACATTTTGGATTCAAATAAAGATAACTTACTAAAGTCCTCTTTTGATTACAATCATCTTTCTTAGGCTTCGCTTTTCTTACATTACATGAAATGCTTCTTTAAACCAATGTTTTGGTGCCAGCAGAGGATATCTAGATGACTTACCTAGTGATTTATGAGGTCGTAAAGTGACTCTATTTTTGCAGAAATGGATCGAAGTAGGTACGCACAGCTAGGATGGTGTGGCAGGCTGAATAATGCCCCCTCAAAGACATCTACACCCCCACCCCCGAAATCTATGAATAGGTTAACTTACTTATTAAAAAATTGCTAATGTTATTAAGTATCTGGAGATGGGAAGATTATTCTGGGTTAGGGGGCCTCAGTGTAGTCACAGGGTCATTATAAGTGGGAGGCAAGAGGTTCAAAAGCAGAAGAAGGAGATGAAATGATGTGGCTGCATTGATGCAGTCTGAGGATGGGGAAGGGAACCATGAACCAATGAATGCAGGCAACCCCTATAGGCTGGAAAAGATCAGGAAACAGATTGTCTCCTAAAACCTCCAGAAGGAACACTTTCCTTCACGCTTATCTTAGACTTCTGATTTACAGAACTACAAATGAATGTATCTGTTTCGTTAAGCTATTAAATTTGTGATAATCTGCTACAGCAATAGAAAACTAACGTATATGGCTTTAAAATGCCCCAGACTTTAAAAAGTCACAATAAAAATAATGAAATTAAGTTTTAGTCCAAGCAATCATGTAATTCACACTAAATGCAGTATTTCACACTACAAGGAGCATTGATTTTAGAGTTTGATGCCCCAGAATTCAAATTCTAACTCTGCTGCTTACTGGTTTTGTGTGACCTCAGTCAAGACATCTCTGCATCTCATCTCACTCACATACAAAATAAGGATAATATTGACATCACTAGGTTGTGGGGATGAATTTAATTACTACATGTAAAGCATTTAGCGTGGAGGTTGGTAAACTCCAGGGCTGATAGAGGTCAGAAAGCATAAATGAGGGTCCTGGACGCCCCGTCTGAAGAGCCCAGAGGCCACTGAGCCCTGGCCAATCGCTTCCGTGTGGGGTAAGAGTCAAGTGCTCCCGGACATCCCATCCTCAGTCTGGAGAGACTGCCAAGACAAATTTTAACATGAGATTTCCCGGTTTTTAAATGTTGACTTCATATTGTTTAAATATTCCCTTTTTTAAATCACGGAAAGCAAAGCTGAATTCTTGTCAAATTTCGCCCATACTACCCTTCTGCGGCCTCTAACCAACCACGTGTAGGTAGTCCCTGTTGTTCAAACCTGTGAACAGTGATGGCCCGAGACAAGATGTTTTTGGTTATCCTTACTCTCCCCTTCCTCTTCGCTCATGACCTCCATCCCAGATTGTGTTGCCATCAGACTGCAAGGATGGGGTTCGCTCTGGACCTCCTGGGCCAAACAGCTCTCTACAGCCAAGATCCCAGGTTTCCAGGTCCAGGACAGTCCTGGGTCTGCAGAGGCATCTCATCCCATCTATCCAAAATCTGACCTAGCCTGCTTCTCAGCCAGCAATGAGTTTGAACAGAAATCCAGAGAGCTAAAACCTGCTCTGGGGCTAAAACTGCTCCAAAAAATAAAGTCTATTAATTTTTAAAATATAGTCAGAAAAGAAAAAAAGGAAGGGGAAGCTTGTTTAAGCAGGAAACCACTCTTTAGTCCTTGGCAGCAACAATCAGCTTAGACAATTTAATTTGTTTTGTATGGAATAAGAAAATAGCCAGACTGTCCACTGAAGTTTAATTTACAGGAATCAGCAAAGGCTTCCCTATGTAGCATCAACCATAGTTCGACAGGCAGGCATGAGAGGTACTACTGTGGCTAATTTCAGGAGTATGGTCCACTCTCTGTGACTGTGGGCCAGTCCATCAGCCAAAGGATAAGGTAGGAATACAGAAACTACAACCACAAAAAACAAATAAACAAATGAAACTTTTTAATCAAAATTACTCAAAGCATATTTCTTTGCTTCATCCAGAAAGGAATAGTCTTATATAAGATACAATGAGACTATATACTTCAGTTTTAAAAATAATAATTATAATTTTTTAAAGTCATTGTAGGTAGGGATAAAATTTTTTCAAAAAGAACTCAATGAGAAATACTCTTTCAAAAATGTTATCTAATATGATGCAGTCAAATGCTCTACCACTGAGCTATACCCCCTAAAAATGACATCGAATGTGATGATGAACAAAAGGAATGAGAAATGAATAAGCCTGGCATGTGAAATTTCTGAAAACTTAGTCTAGAAAAAAGATAAATATAATTATGCTTCAGAGTTTGAAATGATGAAGAAAATTCCCAACCACACTGGTTTGGCAAAGGACAGAGACATAATCAAGGCACTTCCAGCATCAGGGGCTCATCGTAAGAAAACCTGCAGGTAACTGGACCTGAAAAGCCGTTCGGGGGACAGAGGCATCCCTGGGAGCTACTTACTTCCTCTGATTCTTGCTCACAGTCAACATGGCTTCATTTCTAGTGACTGCTACGCATATCTGCTCTGGACTCCTCTCACTCCCATCTACTAACTTCCAGGTCCAAATTCCAGAAAGAGCAGCCTGCCTGACTTAGATAACAACCACTGTTGCCGCTGGGCAGAGCCTTCATACCACCGCCATGGTCACCAGCCTGCTGTGGGCGGGCTGCCTCCCCCCGATCAGGCACCCAGTTGGGTGCACAACCAGTTACCATTTCTGCTTGTGATGCAGTAGAGATGGAGAAAGCATGTCAGCTAAAAGGAGAAGTTAGGGCTAGATCGCATACTCTTTTAAATACCAAATAGAAGACGAGACTGAAAGAATTCCCCAGTTTTAGGTGGGAGGGTATAGCTTAGTGGTAGAGCGCATCCTTAGCATGCATGAGGTCCTGGGTTCAATCCCTAGTACCTTCATTTAAAAAAAAATTCCTCAGTTTCCACCTACTTTTTTAAACTAAAATCTTGAGACTCTAATGTGGATACAGTGAGTGTTTCGGCTATATATATATATATTTTTTGTAGTTTACGTAATAAAATATTTGCACAACTCAATTACATCAAATTCTGTTTTTCGGCTTCTTTCTGCTAAAGCTGAGCTGATTTGTAGGAAATTCCATCTTGCTTTCTTTCCTGATCCTTGCAACCTTTTTAAGGAAATAGAAGCTCCTGAATGTGCCACATACATCAATGCTGTGCAGACCTAAAAGAGTTACTATATCCCTTTTTGGGGGGGAAAAAAAGATAATTTTAATTTACCCCAGTCTGGCTAGTGGAACATTTTGTGTTTACATTGCATTTTCTTGGAGTCTTTATCTAATCCTCACAGAAATCCCCATGACAAAAGTGTTTCTCATTTTATGGATGAGGAAACTGTTACAGGAAAGCGACTTATCCCCAGTCACCCAGAGATTAGTGACGTAAGGATTAAAGCTCTCTCCTTGGTGCCCAACACCAGCAACCCACCACCACATTCCTTAAAACCTGCACCTAAAATGTGTTTTCTAGATGAATTAACTCCAACAAAAAAGTCCCTGAAACTAAGCATGACACGGAGAGAAGGCAGGATTTCCTTGATCCCGACACAGCACCAAAGCTACCTTAGATGGATCTGTTCTCTTTTTTGTTTGTTGTTGTTCATTTCTTTACCTGTGATGATATATCTTTAAGCAAAAAATCTGCCCAAATATAAAAATTCCTTCTTTTATATTTGGGACTTTTTAGCACGTTCAGGCTGACTAGAGGAACTCTAACCTCTGACCAGATTCAAGGACCCCATCCCGTCTCCCTTGCCACAGTCCCCAGGTCCCCTGTACACCTCCAGCAATGGGGCTTTCCCTGCCTCACAAAACTGTGTATTCTGCTGTTAGACAAGTTTAGTTGTTAGACCATTTGGGGTTTTGTTTGCTTGTTTTGTAAATTCCATTGATGGACCCTTCCTCTCTCTTCTGGAGTGAATATATAAAATAAATCTATTTTCTTTCCTATTTAAACAGCCCTTCAAAGAATTTGAAATAACTGCTAGGTCGCTAGTTAGTTTTTAACACGTTAGCCAAAGAACTTAAGTTCCTTAGCCATTCCTCCTGTAGGATGGTTTCCAGAACTCTCACCTATTCTGACTCCTTCTCCTCTGGATTTTTTGCCCCCTCTGGATTTTTATAGATTGCATGGATGCTTCTTAATATAAACCATTCCGTGTTTCTGTTCTGTGGCATTTTAAGGTGCTCTGTCAGATTCCATTTTATACGCATTGCTATAATGTTTGTCAAATTCCTCCGTGCCCTTTGACAGTCTGCAAAGATACAATGAAATTTCAAGTGGGATCAAAGATTAAAACTATTCTAAGAACATTATGTGTTCTATCAACTACAAAATTAACCACAAGCTGAGTCAGAAAGACAATCTTTGGTGCCAGAAAATAGCCATTAATCATACACTTCTTAAAAGTGTGTTATTCATTATTTTAACTCCAAATGTTCATTCATTAAGATGGGAACAATAGTGCCACTTATGCATCTAATCAAAGGACTCAGACTCAGCCTTTATTAATTCATCTAACATCTAGAACTCAGGTACTGTTGGTGTCTAATTAAAGGAGGTTTGTTTTTGAGACAGAGCCCACAATATACGTGGTGTTTCAAGAGTTCGAAATTTAACTAAGTGATATTATCACCTGCATCAAACATCCCAACCAATGAAAGCATTTTCAGGCCCTCTTTTTATATTCTTCTGAAAAATGAGCCAGTTAAACCAACGCCTATTTAACGACCTTATCCCCAAATTAGGTTCTTTCTTTGAATCCCTCCTTTTCCAGCCATTGTTTAGTGCCACTGATAGCACGTGGAAGGTTAATGGCTTTCTGCATCAATTGTTTCCTCTCTTGGAGAGGGAAGCAGGTGCTTCACACCTGTGCAGGTCTCCACCACGCGCAGCTCCAGGGGAGTCAGACAGGCGGGAAGTGTATCACAGAGGCCCAGGGTGAGATGCTGCCAGGCTGGAGACAGAATCAGCCAGGTGCGTGCAGGGCAAACCCAGCGCTCATTCTTGTACATTCAATAAAAGCAACAGTATCAGAACACTTTGATGTCTGCCATGGGCACACATTCCAGGGCAGGATGGGGCCGTGTACTGATGAGATCTGGCAGTTGCTATGCAGTGCACAAAGAGCACAGCTGGCAGAAAGTTTTATTCTATCCACTGGGGCAGTGACAAAAAGGGGAATCCTGTTGTCCATGCATGAAGCTGGGAAGCAGTACAACGCGCAGTTCGCAAAACTTCACCCAGATGCCAAAGCAAGATTTGCCATGTATTTTAGTTTCCTCTTTCATGATGAGGATGATGCAAACAGTCGGACCATCTGTTCCCACAAACAAATAACACGCTGCATGGAGAAAAAGACACCCACACTGACTGTAGTTGATGGAGATCTTTTTGTTTTAAGTCTTCGTGGGTATTTTTTAAGTTGTTTTGCATTGAATCCAAGAATAGGAAATAACTGGTTTCTCATCTTCATCAACAAGCTATAATTGAGCATTTCTTTTATAATTAAAATGCTTATCCACAAAGCAAATTTGGCTATAATTAATTTCTAAATAGCCTAGATTTGTCATAATAGAGGCAGCGCCATTTTCAAAGGGCTTGGTGATGCCTAGAGGAGACCTGGTGAGATGGGATAAATCTACTTAGAGTTAGTTTAATCCAAGTGTTATCAGGATAAACAAAAATTCCTTATTAGAATGGAAGAAAAGAACTATTGCAGAACAGTTGGTCTGTAGTTGGTACTAGCAGAAAGGTAACACCGTACTGTCATATGTATGCTGTGACTTGAATGAGTGATGAAAGTCGTATGAAACAGCTTAATTCATGAGCCTCTGTAAGAAAGACTCACAAAAAGCCTCTTAAAGAAAATTCTGATTTACAGATTCTGCTTGTTTTATATTCAGGAGGGGTTTTTTTAATCTGAATTCTTTTACTCATTTTTTATGCTCTATTTCAATCCTAATATTCTTTTGGGGACAGGTGTTCCTAGAAAATGTAAGTCCACCTAATAGTTCATAGTCCTTTTTTTTTTTTTTTTTTTTTTGATCCAGACTCCGATGAGGAGCTCATGTTAACCCTAGATCCTCTCCATGTAAAAATACATAAACAACATACAGTTTTAAGAGTTCCAATCCATGAATGTACTGGCATCCACGGCCAGAATTTAAGAATTGTGTTTTAAAATATTTTACAGTGATTGCCCCCAATATTGGCAGATATAGGAAAAATACTTGGCTGTCACTTTCTTAGGCACGATGTCAGAAATCTGAAAAATGACTGAAGGCCAATATTTTGGGAAAATATGACTGGACTCAAATACGTAGGGAAATTAGATCCTTCTCTCTTATTTCTATCAAAAACCTCTTAGTAAAAAATGATGTAAGGAAAGTGTGTGTTTCCTATCTTTCAGCCAAAATTACTATAATTCCAAAATAAAGGTAGATGAAGATATATATAATGAACAAAATCATCTTGAGAAAGCCAGGGGTTTAAACTTTCTTATTCGTAAAATTTTTAAAACTGGAAGTAGTGACTCAACTTTATAAGTCCCTTTACTCTTGAAATAGGCTCCCAAAAAGTTTAGTTCATTGAAAAATTTTAGATGGATCATAAGAATTTTCATACTAAAGGATTTGTACAGTGAAAACCTTTGTAAAGTAAGTGATCATTCTCTGATTTATCATTTTTGCAATCTGGATTTTCAATACTGGTTTGGCTTAAGATTTTAAAATTATAATATACTACAATAAAATAAGAATTATGATTTGGGCTTTGGTTTCAATTTTCTAAGCACAGTACATTCAATTAAAAATAAATTAGAAACTGTGGATGATGAATTAAATTGTATTTATTCTATTCCTTTGCTCTCTCTATATTTTCTTTTTATATTAAACAATTTACTTTCATTAAAATCTTCTCTAAAATCCAAATATTTACCAGTAAATTGATTATTCTCTAGGCAAATTGCAATTTAAAGTACATTAATTGGAAATTGTACTTATAGGCTTGAAGGGAGAAATTTTATTTTTGGACGGAAAATGAAGCTAGTACATATTAGATTGCATTGCTTCTTCAGAAAAGAGGTCATAGCTAAAGATGATGAAACCAAGAGCAAAGATTTGATTTCATTTAAAAAATCAGAATGCAAAATCCTAAAACAATGCCAATCACATCATTTCTGCCTAATTTATTTTTCTGCATTTTCTGACGCCTCAGTTTCAGCCACATATCATGAATACTTTAGCAGAACTGAAAATGCCTTTTGAATGATGACTCCCTATTAATTTCAGCTTTGCTAATATCAAAAAGAAATATACCATGTGAACTTTTTGTTACATAATACACAAAAATTTAAATATAATTTTACTTGAATTGAATTGCATGCTTTTAATTGGAGTATAATTGATTTACAATGTTGTGTTAGTTTCAGGTGCACAGTCCTGTGATTCAGTTATAAATATACATATACAGGTATATATTCTTTTTCAGGTTCTTTTCCACTATAGGTTATTATAAGATATTGAATATAGTTCCCTGTGCTATGTAGTAGGTCCTTGTTGGTTATCTGTTTTATAGATAGTAGTGTGTATATGTTAATCTCAAATTCCTAACTTATCCTTCCCCTCATCCCTTTCCCTTTTGATGACCATAATTCATTTTCTATGTTTCTGAGTCTATTTCTGGTTTCTAAATAAGTTCATTTGTATAATTTTTTTAGATTCCACATAAAAGGATACCATATGATATTTGTCTTTCTCTGACTAACTTTACTTAATATGATTATCTCTAGGTCCATCCATGTTGCTGCAAATGGCATTATTTCATTCTTTTTTATGGCTGAGTAGAATTCCATTCTGTATATGTAAATATACCACATCTTCTTTATCCAGTCATCTGTCAATGGACATTTAGGTTGCTCCCATGTCTCAGCTATTGTAAATACTGCTGCTATGAACATTGGGGTGCATATATCTTTTTGGGTTAGAATTTTCTCCAGATAAGCCCAGGAGTGGGATTGCTGGATCATATGATGTAAGCATAATTTTTTATCAGTTTGAAGGTGTCCTCCTGCCTAAGGTCCCACTTTGTTTATCCAGAATCGTAGGGGAGGAGTTCCTGAGAAGACTATTCTGGAAAAAGAAGCAGCATCTCTTGTGATTTATATTGTCCAATAAAGCTGTATCAAGAGCGGCATATGTTCAATCTATATCTTGTTTCCTCTCTACAGATAAAACCTCTGAGAAAACTGCACTCAGAAATCAGACTGTAAACCCTGACTCTCAAAATCCAGCAGAGTCAACTGGAACAAAGCCAGAGCAGGAGGACATGGGGCCTGGGAAAGAAGGCCTGGTCAGGTGAGAATTCAACAGAACACATAGTACTGCACTGAAAAATTCAGACAGCTATTCCCCACTTTAGCTGAGCAAAGGTTAGGAGAACTACGGTAGTCACATAATACAGGAAAACTGAGCCAGAACTGAAAGGTCTTTTCTGTCCAGTTCTTTGTCCCTTACCAACCAGACATGACCATAACCAGGATCTGTGGGCAGATCAGTTTGCTATAGGCCAAATCTCACCAACAAAAACATTGTAGTCACATGTCTGTGTCATTAATACCATCTCGAAAACAGCCTACATATTTACTATGCAGGCATGAATTTTAAAAAGAAGTTTGAAGAGAATGTATGAATCTTCTCTGAATTCACAAAGAAATAACCAGAACAATTCTGTAAATATTTTATTGTTTCAGAATATTGATTATTACTTCCGTTCACCTGCTAAAGAAAGTATGGTATGATAACCAAGAATCATTATAAAAACGGATAATCTTTATGCTACTTAAGGAATACATTTATATAAATACTTCCTACAAAATTGCTGGAAATCTCACAAAGGAGTTGGCAAATTCAATGTGAATCAGTGAATCCACAATAAAACCCAACTAGGAGCCCCTTCTTCTTGCCACTTTTTGGCATGTTATTATTCACCTGCTGATCCAATTTGAATTGCTTAACTCTAGTTAATGTAATTGCAATAGGCTTATAAGACAATAAAAGCAAAAAGAGTTTTTACAGGCAAGAAGCATTGTCATTTATAAAGAAGCCAAAAGGACCTACTCCTCCCCAAACCCCCTTTCCCATTTCTCTCTCAGCAGCTCTACTGCATTAAACTGTGTGCTGCCAATAGGTGTCACCATGAAAATCTAGGACCTGGTGTATTAGACTGAACAATAGGCATCAGAAAGAGTGCTTTTCAATGAACACAAATTCGACTGTATACAAAAGTAAACACAAGCTCACTCTACCACACACACACACGCACAGTTTGACAAAAACTAAACCTGACATATTATTTAGACAGAGAGAAGATGTGTAAGCTCTGGAGTAAAGACTAGGGGTAAGTAATTATTTGTATTATTTCTATAATTGTGGTGTTTGCAGATGGTTTACGGTCCTGTTAGTGGATCATCGTTATCTTCACTTCGCGGGTAAGCAGCCAAGGCATGAAGAGGTTAATTAGTTTGCTTATAGTTCAGCTCAGCAAAGATTAGATGGCAAAAGACTCAGATCCCCGAGTGGAGATTTTTCCTCCCTCCCACCAATACACTCGCCTTTATTCATCAGTTTAAACTTCTGAGCTGATCTCTCTTTCTTGCGTTTATTTTGGTGTATTTAATTGTTTGTAATAACCAGGGAGACAGGTAGGTTGTCAAAGGACTGAATTGGAAGCCATAACTAAGGTTTTTTAGGGACATATCCCTCTTAACCCATATCCATCCCCAGGGTCGTACCTTTACTCTTCTGAACTAGGAGAAAGGAAACATTCCAGTTACCCAGAAAACGGGTCGTATCTCAGAACACAGAACTCCTGGACATGGCCTTGTCCATCTCCCATGTGTTTTCACGTGTCCTCTCCCAGCACACAGCTCCTTCCCTACCTTAACCATCTCTCTGTTCCAGTCACACCGGTCCCATTTCTGTCTCTTGTACTCATGAATTGATTATTCTCTGTAGTAATTGATTGCTCTTTTTGCAATGTAGGCAGCAAAGTCACCTGAGAATTAATTGACAAACTTAGGAGACCCAAACTGGTTTAAAGCTCTTAATAGCTCACGCTATTCTTCAAGGTTGAGGGAGAACCAGCTGCATTGAAGGAGCATCTTAAAAGGGTCACTGGAAGTTCCATTGTCACTTTTGTCTAATATGACCAGGAATCCTAATGCTCCATGCAGGACCTACCCAACTTCCTGTTTTGATTTCAAAGCCAGTAATGGTACCACATCTAGAATCCTAGATAGCAGAGTTTTTATACATAACTAGAAAATATCTATGATAAAATGTCTTTCTACTGAAAGTGTTATTTCACAATAATCTCAATGAGTAAAGATGATTTTGGTATTTGCAGTTACTAAAAATCAACAACCTTAACGTTGGGCAAGGCCAGCTTTTAAAATGCTTGTTCTCCCTGAAAAACAGTGAAGATCTGATTGGTTGCAGTCACTAAACATAGATGCTGTGTGAGGGACTGATTCTCCCCTCAATTTTTTGAATTGAAAAAAGATTATTAGTAAATAAAATTTGAAAGTATTGTTTGTTTGTTTGTTTTATCCTAAGTGTGTTCACATTATCCTGGGTTGAATAGGAATTGTGTGTCTGGGCTGGTCCATATGTACTCGGGAGATTATGTGTTGTGGATTTTTCTGTCTCTGGGTGTGATATCATTGACTTGTCCTTTTGTTTCTGTCATACTCAGCAGAAGGTAGGCGGAGGCGGATACCAAGAGAACCAACAGGTCACATCGATATAGATTTAGATATAGGTACAGGTATATATAGAAAGAGACATAGATATCACATCAGGATATACAATTTTAAACAAGATTATATATATATATATATATATATATATATATATATATATATATATATATAAAATAAAGGAGATATATATAAGAGAGATATACATTATAAGAGATTATATATACATGTATAAGGAGATTGATTATAAGGAATTGATCACGTGATTATGGAAGCAAGCTAGAGACCCAGGAGAGCTAATGGTGTAGTTCTGGTCTGAGTCGGACAGTCTTAGAACCAGGAGGACTGATGGTTTAATTCCAGTTCAAAAGCTGGCAAGCTCAAGACTCAAGAAGAGCCAAGGTTTCAGATTGATCTGAAGGCAGGACGAGATGACGCCCCAGCCCAGTCAGGCGGCAGGAATTCCCTCTTGGAGGGTCAGCTTCTTTGTTCTATTCAGGGATTCAAATGATTAGATGAGGGCCACTGACATTAGAGAGGACGATCTGCTTTACTTAGTCTGATGCTGATGTTTTCCAAAAACACCCTCACAGACACAGAATAACCTCCAACCAAGTAAGCGGGGACCCTGCAGCCCCGTCAAGCTGGCACATAGAGTCAGCCATCACACCATCTCCATTACTCAAATAAGCGAACTGAAACTGGACAAGCCCTGGATTTCCTGATGCTAAAATGCAGTCTTCTCTCACTATTTCACACAGTCCTCTCATCTTATCTACAATGGACTGAATTTATGTTCCCTTAAAATCCATATGTTGAAGCCCTAAGTCCTCACATCATAGTGTTAGGAGATGGGGCCTTAGGGAAGTGATTAAGTCATTAGGTGGACCCCTTATGAATGGAGTGGGTGTCCTTACAGAAGGGACCCTAGGGAGCTTTCTTGCCCTCTTCTCCACCACGTGAGAATACAAGAACCCTGCAAACCAGAAGAGGGCTCTCACCAGAACCCAGATAACCCAGCACAGTGATCTCAGACTCCCAAACTCCAGGACTAAGAAAAATTAATTTCTGGGTTTTCTGTATGCCACCAGTCCATAGTATTTGTTATAGCATCCTGAACTGCGTAAAATATTACTCAACCCAGACTCAACCAAAAACTCCTTAACATAGAACCTCTGTGCCCTTGGGCATACATAATAATGACCTTTTCCTTTGTCTTGCCCCAGAATAGAAATCCTAATGTCAACTATTTACAAAGTTGGGTATCCTGTTTATAAACTATTCCATTGTCTCAAATATTGTTTTGTAAGGATAAAATGGTATGAACATATGCATAAGCCAAATTCACATATGTCTATTTAGTTTTTTATATAAACACAAAACAAAGAGGTGAGTAAAGTGTACACTACTATTATAAAGATGTGAATTTCATAAAATAAAAATCACTTCTGTGGTTTTTCTTAATCTTTCAATGATTCTAAATAGATCCTAAAACTAATTTTCTAGCCACGGTAATAATACTTACCTCAAATTCATGTCAGCCCAGGAAGAAATTTTTTTTTCAAGGTATTTATTCACATGTATTACAAGTATTACATGTCCCCATTTCTGACTGGAATCCATTTGTGTTAAACTAGCTTTATTTATTCTTCTTATGTCCTTTCAGAATGTTTTCTAAATTGTTTATCCAGGAGGAAAATATCCTTTGCAAATCTTCCCAGAGAAAAGCAAGCAATTCATTATCTTGTCAGATGAATCACTGAGCTCCTGAAAGACACGTGGCTCACCCCTGGAAGGTCCCATCTGATGCCATTTGTCCATTACCGAGAAAAACAACCCTTTTCTGCCATTCCATCTCAGCCCATTCTCATTTTTTAATATAAAAAAGTGTATTTTGATGGACACTAATGAATAGCAAGCAAAAGAAGATGTGTTTTGCCTGGAAATGTCAAATAGCTATGTCTGAAAAGGAATCAGAGTTGAATGCCTGATAGGTTAAGTGGTTAAATGATGAACAAGCAAACTGAGTGAAACGTTCCATGCCCATAACTGGGGAGCACGGCAAGACTGACTGTTACAGTGTAGCATGTGGCTTTTCATCACCATTGCTACCAATAATACGGCGCAGGAAGGTTATTTCTCTCAATAGTCTTCTTTGTTCATAATAACAATCAGTCTCTATTTGGGTGGTTTTAAAATAGGCAATCATTTCACAGCAGGAACAATGAGAGCCGGAGAGATTTCAGAATCTTATCAGCACTCATAAACACTGGCGTTTATTGTCTTGTAGCTCGAAAGGCAAGAATCACTGCAGTCAAGATATTCAAAAATCCACATGCAATTTTATAGTTGAAATACAAAAGGAATGTCAGCTATCAAGTTTACAAAAATAAAATACAATTTATACTTCAATAATACGTAAGCTGGTAAAAAAAATAAAGTCAGCTATACATTTGTCAGTTTGTGGGATGCATGTTAAAAATGATGCACTGTTACTTTTAGCCCCAAATTAAAGTTTTCCTCTGTGGTAAGCAATATTTATAATTAGGCATTGCAAACACTTTTAACAACAGATCGGCAATTCCTCTTTAATAATGACTCGTAACATATTTATTTCTAGCAATGTGGCAGACTAAACACTTGTAGAAAATTCTTTGGAGAGAATGTAATTTAAATACTAGGTATTATTAACTACTAGATATAAAAATAGATAAAAAACAAATTTTTCTATATAGCACAGTGAACTATATTCAATATCTTATAATAATCTTTAATGAAAAAGAATATGAAAGTGAATATATGTATGTATGTATATTTATGACTGGGACATTATACTGTACACTAACATATTGTAACTGACTATACTTTAATTAAAAAAAAAAAACTAGGTAAAATATAAAACTTACATTTGAATGCATGCCTGAGCTGGTGAAAAATAAATTCTACTGGTAGAAAGTTTCAAGAATTGGTATTTGCCCTGAGGATTTTGTCCAAATTGTACAGCCTAGATCTGAGTTGAAATGTGTCACTAGTGAAACAAAACCTGGGGTTAAGCTGAATGTAAGAACAGGTAAGAGACTCTTTCATAAAACTAGGATTCCAAAGGATAACTCATTGGGAGGTAACTTCTACCTCAGAGGGAAACAGTTTGTGTAATAGTTGTCTGCGTCCTGGATCTGAGTGGAAAAAAAGGAAAGAAATTTAAAATTGGGGAGGTGGCAGTGGGGGGAGGAAACTTGGAAGGCTAGGGAAAAGGAAGGGATGGAAAAAACATTCTTAGCCATGAGCCAGTATTCAAATACGTCTGGAGCTAGAATTCTTATGACATCGACATCCTGAAAAAAAATAAGGCTAAGAAAAATATTTGAAACAATTAAGTTTCAGAACCGAGACATCTGCCAAAACCCAACACAATCTGGAAGAAAGCGAACTTTAAAACCAGATTTCAAAGTATCCCTAGAGAGAAAGTTCCAATTAACATGAACTCACAGTCAAAAATTATTAAACCCATGAGGAAATAAATCACTGTGAACAAGGCAACAGAAACAACAAACTGAAAATCAGACTCTTAAAACCTACAGATGATAAAATTATCAAAACAGTGTATAAAATCAGCATGTTATATACATTAAAAGAAATGAAAGAGAAGATTGAAAATTAGGCAAGAAACAAAGAACAAGAAATTGTCAGGATTGACAAGACATTTTTGCAAATTGAGAAGAGTGTCTAGAAATGAAAAATTGAATCTCTAAAATAGAAAGTCAGTGAGCTGGACAGCAAATTAGACAGAATTGAAAAGTTATTAGTAAAGTAGATGACAGATCTGAAGAAATCATCCAAACTTCCACCATTAAGAAAATAGATGGAAAGTGTGAGAAAGAAATCAAAATCAAAAGCATGAAGGAAAGTATAAAAAGGTACAAAATGTATATATAATCAGGACTCCAGAAAATGATAATAAATAAAATGGCTGAGAATCACTATTCAAAGAGAAACAAATAATCTTCAAATTCAGTAAGCCAAATAAATGTAAATAAAATGAATTAATTCTAAATATATTCCAATTTTGAAATCCCATCTATCCCTTCCCACCCTCCTAAATATATTCCAGTGGAACTTAAAAGTAGAAAAGACAAAAGAAACAGATTTTTAAATTAGCCAGAAAGAACATACAGACTGATTAAAATAGAAAAAACTAAGTTTATACTGTATAGCACAGGGAAATATATTCAATATCTTATAGTAGCTCACAGTGAAAAATAATATGAAAGTGAATATACATATACACGTGTATGACCGAAGCATGGTTCTGTACACCAGAAATTGACACAACATTGTAAACTGACTATACCTCAATAAAAAAAACAAGAGGGTAAAATATAGATGTTTTCAGTCAAGCAAAAATGAAGGGAGCTTAGAAAAAATTTAATGTATATTTCAGGAAAATAAAATTATTTGAGGAGGAAAGAGGGTAGCCTGGGATCAGTCAGAAAGAAAAGAATTTATTCTAAATATTTCAAGAAGAAGTAATTAAATGCAGGGAGTTCTGTAGTTTAAAAATTGTTGTAAGAGGTAGGTGAGCAAACTTCAAGGGTGGAGACTGAAACCCAGGAATTAGGAAAGTGCAGAAAGTAGCTGCCAAATCCACAGCTGCCCCTTAACTCCGAAGCTGGACACTGGGAGTAGAATAGAGAGTAAGAAGAAGGTTCTGGAAGATCTGCCGCTTTTGATACTAACAGCTACACATAAAACAGATAAACAACACGTCCTTCTGTACAGCACAGGGAACTATATTCAATATCCTGTAATAGCCTATGATGAAAAGGAATATATATATATATGTATAACTGAATCACTGTCTGTACCCCAGAAATGAACACAACATTGTAAACCAACTATACTTCAATTTTTAAAAAGAAAAAAGAAAAAAAAAAGAAGAAGATCTGCTGCATCTGAGGAAGTATGTTCTGCTCTTCTTCCAGATGAGAAATGAATTGTGTTTCCTTTCAACGTCCAAATCTCCTACAAACGTCTCTCACTGGTGGAATCTAAATCAAAGCCTTCCTGGCAAAGGAGTCTTAAAAGTAAGTCTCCCAGGCCTTCACCACTGCAATAACGTGGGAGAGTATAAAAAGGAACAGAAATGCTACTGATTGGGTTTAAGAAGTAAGTGAAGAGATGGCAAGCATGTGAATCAACAGAAATATACATTGACCCCATGAAACAATTACAATGATGTCTAAACTGAGGGTAAAAAATGAGATGGAACTAAACTATTCCCCTCTACAGCAGAGTGATATTATACAAAAATAATAAGAATTTGCTTATTTTTATAACTTCTTAATTAGACAGGCACATTAAAATATATTTGAAAAACACTAAATTAATTAAAACAGCATTTAACCTCCATAGACTAAGCTTATTTGATTTTAATACTATAAGATGATAGGTGAGAGAGAAACTCACAAGCATTTCTGTCCATTACAAATTAAAGTTGATAATTCCATGCTCCCAGAATGGGTAGTTTAAAAATTCTTCTTTTTGTTTATTAATAGATTAAATATTTTAAAATTCATTAAGGAGACAGTATATGTTATTTTCATTTTTTGTTTTTATATATTTATTTTTGAAGTATAATCAGTTTACAATGTTGTGTCAATTTCTGGTGTACAGCACCATGCTTCAGTCATATAGGAACACACATATATTTGTTTCCATAGTCTTTTTCACCATAAATTACTACAAGTTATTGAATATGGATCTCTGTTCTATACAGTATAAACTGGTTTATCTATTTTATATATAGTAGTTAGTATCTGCATATCTCGAACTCCCAATTTATCTCTTCCCACCCTCTTCCCCACATGGTAAACATAAGTTTGTTTTCCTACATCTGTGAGTCTATTTCTGTTTTGTAAATAAATTCATCTTTTTTTTTTTTTTAATTCCATGTATGAGTGATATAATATGGTATTTTTTCTTTCTCTTTCTGGCTTAATTCACTTAATCTCCAGATTCATCCATGTTGCTGAAAATGGCATTATTTTATTATTTTTTATGGCTGAGTAGTCCATCATATAAATATACCACAGCTTCTTTTTCCAATCATCTGTCGATGGACATTTAGGTTGTTTCCATGTCTTGGCTCTTGTAAATAGTGCTGCTATGAACATTGGGGTGCATGTGTCTTTTTGAATTAAAGTAATATATATTTGAACAACACAAATTAAATCTAAAGGGCATTTAGAGAACCCTCATATCCTGTAACTGAAGAATGCAGTTATTTCAAGCTTACATAGAACATTACAGAAATTCACAGTACACTATGTCCAGGCTGTAAAGAGATTTTACACTGTAAAATCTCCCAGGAGCACCTTAAAAATATAAATATTTGAGTTCTAACCCCAGTGATAACTGGTTTTATTGGTCTAGGGTGGGTTCTAGGCATTAGTGTGTCTGAAAATCTCTTAAAATAATTCTAAGGTCATCCCGAATGAAGAACCATTTCAACAGAAGGGACCATTTCACAAGTTGAGATCTAAAGTAGGTCTCAGTAAATTTTAAAGATTTCACATTGTATTTTCTAACCACTATGCAATAAAGTTAGAAGTTAATTTTTAAAAAATTAAAATTTTGGAAAAAAACTCACATAACTAACATTTAAAACACACATTTAAGTGACCCTTAGGTCAGCAAATAAATCATTAGTAAAAATTATTAAATATTCAGAAAGTAATAACAATGAAAATATTACACACAGAACCTGTAGAATCATAAAATACCATCAGGTATTTGCTTTTGTTTTTCTGTTTTGGATTTCTTTTTTCCTTTTCCTTTTTTTTTTTAGCTAGAAAGTTGATTATAAAGTTTCTTGGAAGAACAAACAAGCAAAAATAATGAGAAAAACCCTAAACAGTAAGAGTAATGGAAGTGGTAATAGTCCTACCAGATATTAAAACCAATTTAAAACCTCTGTAATTAAGAAAGAAAGTGTAGTATTGGCACATGAATAGATAAACCAATAGATAAACTAATAGAACAGAATAGAAAATAAGGAAATAGATCTAACTGCCTATAAAAGGGAAGTGTATGATAAAGTTGGCATCTAAAATCAGTACAAACAAGGTAGATTTAAATACGTAGTATTAGGGTAATTGGGTACCATATAGAAGAAAAAGTAAAACTGGATCTGTCCCTCACGCTGAGGATAAATGTCCAATAAATCAGAGATTTTAAACCTAAAATAGCAAAAGCATACAAGTATTAGGAAAAAAGGTGCAAATTCTTCCATAACCTGGAGAGGTACATTAATCCTAAAATGTAAATGCAGAAGCAAAAAAGAAGAGCTTAATTAAAAAAAAAAAAGACTTTGCATTACAAAAATATATGTATAGGCTTAAAAAAAGAAAGAAAGAAAAAATCAGCAAAATATCCAGACATGAAAATTCTCCTTGCTACTTTCTTTGGGAATTGATCATTTTATCGGGGGATTAAGATAGATAGATAGATAGATAGATAGATAGATAGATAGATATCAGAATCACTTTACTATACACCTGAAACTAACATTGTAAATCAACTACACTTCAGTAAAAAATAAAAAAAAAATTTTTAAAGTTCTGGAAAAAAAGATACTTCAATGTCATTAGTAACCTAACCAAGCTGACAGTTTTGTGATATATTACTACTATAATTCCATTTTCTTAGGCAGAAGACCTAAACAAGCAATTCTCCAAGACATACAAATGATCAAAAGGCACATGAAAAAATGCTCAGTATCACTAATTATCAGAGAAATGCAAATCAAAACTACAATGAGGTATCACCTCACACCAGTCAGAATGGCCGTCATACAAAAATCCACAAATGACAAATGCTGGAGAGGCTGTGGAGAAAGGGGAACCCTCCTACACTGCTGGTGGGAATGCAGTTTGGTGCAGCCACTATGGAAAACAGTGTGGAGATTCCTCAAAAGACTAGGAATAGACTTAACATGTGACCCAGGAATCCCACTCCTGGGCTTATATCCAGAAGGAACCCTACTTCAGGATGACACCTGCTCCCCAATGTTCATAGCAGCACTATTTACAATAGCCAAGACATGGAAACAGCCTAAATGTCCATCAACAGGTGACTGGATAAAGAAGAGGTGGTATATTTATACAGTGGAATACTATTCAGCCATAAAAACTGACAACATAATGCCATTTGCAGCAACATGGATGCTCCTGGAGAATGTCATTCTAAGTGAAGTAAGCCAGAAAGAGAAAGAAAAATACCATATGAGATCGCTCATATGTGGGATCTAAAAAACAAAAACAAACAAACAAACAAACAAAAAAAGCATAAATACAGGACAGAAATAGATTCTTCTTTTCAAAATTCAATACCAGAAGCACCATGTACTTAATTAGTAGCATAGAACAAAATCAACATGTCATGTAATCCCAGGAGTGAAACAATGATCCTGACATGCAATACAGTGCAATCTAAAGTTCAAAAAAAAAAAAGTAATTATGAGATTATATATAAGTGTATAATATAAGCTTATATAATATTCATAGATATTTTATATATATATATATATTATTCACATACATATATTATGTGTATGTATATTTGTTGGCAATTTACCTGCTAAGCCTCCAGCTATGCTTTCTACTTTTAAAAGTCATGAATATTGTGCCGGAAATCAGATGTGACACACCAAGATGGAACAGACTAGTGTCAGACACAGCTAGAGCGGTTTACTGGTAGCTGGTTAGACACGAGTCAGCAGACAAAAGACAAAAACTCTATAAATATGCGTCATTGCCCTGAGAGAGAAAAAAGCCTACAGAAAGAGTTTGGGATCCTAGTTAAATCACTTCACTGTTCATCGTAGAGAGATGACCAGTCAGTCACCTGTTGCCATAGAAAACCAGAGCAGACAGAACGTGTATCTACTTTCTTTTTTGGCACAGAAGGAAGGAAATTAGACAATTTTTGTATGATTTTATGGCAGCTAAATTATGACATCTGGGAAAAAAAAAAAACAGGTCTTCTTATTTACCTAGCAAAGTGAAGGGAACTATAGAATAATTGACGGATTGATGGAAAGTTTTTTAAAATTACGCAAGCAGACAAATTCAGATGACTATGAGGCAGGCAAATAATACTCCTGAATAAAGCGCGTGAGACGTGGAAACACAGAGCAAGCACCAGGAGAGACGGGGAGGCAGAGGTGAACTTGAGCTCACCTCCAGGTTCTCCCGTTCCACAAGGAGCAAGTCCGGCGGAGAGCCACCATCTGGAAAAGGGAGTCCCATGATGCCAGCATCCTTGGATTTTTCAAGAAAACCCCAAGGTGAATACTACCAAAACAAATGGAAATTCTTTTAAACTATAGGCCTAACAAAACACAGCCCTGGGTTATCATACACAGTGGTAGTTTACCACCTCTGCCTTAAAAGAGTAGGCTAGCTCTAAACAAGTTCACTGATAAAAAATATAATTCCATGATAAAGTTAGAGATGCGATCTACAGGAAAAGCATTCATGAATGCTGTTCCCAATGTAAAGCCCACAGAGGACAGAGTCCACACTGTAAGAGTACTGTGTGGATTTTAATGAATAACTTTGTGCACTTCCTTTCAGTACTATTTTTGTTATTTTTAGGATTTGGGTTTATATTGTACTTTAAGATATTTCAGCTATCTTTTGTCTGACATTATTTAACAAGCGGACTTCCACGTCAACAGCATGTTTTTATAGGCAAACTCTTTAATGCAGTTATGATAGCACAATTATGCCTCAGCACCAAGAGCCTAGAAGAGAGGTTTGGTCGATTCTATTTGAAAGTTCACTGGCTGATGGAAGCTGGAAGAGCTGGTTCAGACAGGTAAAATGGAAGCTCCCTATTGTGAGAGAATAGCTAGATGACTCATTGTGTTTTTTAAAATATTTATCTCCTTAGGAAGAGGAAAGTGATGGGTATGCCAAGGACTGGCATTAGCAGGAGACAAGAGCAAGATGGGACAAAAGAGTAGAGATGGGGTGGGGAGGTGGGGACCACCCTACCTGGTGACAGTAGCAGACAGAAGAGCTGAATGAATCGGGAAAGGAAAGAAAGAGATTCTCACCTAGGGAGAGATGGTCTCAGCCATGGGGAACAGCAAAACTGGTACAGTGATTTGCAGCGCATGGATTTTCAAGAAGCAGCAAAAAAGCCATGCAGATGAATTGAGGGAAACAGCCCCATAAGCATCCTAGAAACAAGCTGGCCTGTGGGGCTCAGGATGGGCAATGGAAGCTTATCAGACACCCTCACACACTCTCCTCCCTTTTTGAGGAAGGAAGAGACTTGAATGTTCCAGCAAGTCAGCAAAGGTGTGGGGAGAATTACTCATTTGCTAACTTGAGGCAATTGCCAGAGGGGTTGACAATTCAATCTCAAATGTTGAACACAGTGTCTGGCACTTGCTAAATGCTGTTGAAGATAATTGCTTTGTGAATAAGATATTATGTGCTTTATTCTACTCCAGGTAGATTCCCAGAGGGTGACTCACAAAGTGAAATGTATTTGTATTTTTTAAGTTTCTGATAAATATTTTATGAATAGGTATAGTTTAAGGCTTAAATATTGTTCTCATTTTAAGTATACGAAGTTTTCAATTACGGCTGTTTTTGCGAGACATGAAATGTCTTGATAGTTTTTCCTTAACATGAAATGGAACATCTTAATTTATTGTTGCCCTCTTCTGGCATCCCATAGTATCAGGTCAGTTCGTTATATAATGTAAAACGTGAAACTGAGAGCTTGAATGTCCAATGACCCTATACCAATAAATGTTCGCCCTAATTCTGCAGAGACGAGAAATAGTCTCACAACTAGTGAAGGTGCCAGCCGTCGGCCACCTGCTGAGCCTAATGATTCATTTCAGTCTAACTGTTCACATGCGACCGTCCACCAGAGTCCTCATTTGGGCATCCAACTCACAGAAACAGGCCAGTTTGAGCCCAGCCAAGCCCTGGTCATGGTAAGACACTGACAGACAATAGAGAAACAAGTCTGCTCTGTAGGAAAAAGCAGCAAGGGGACAAGTTGACAAAGCAGCATGGATCAGAAGTTCCACAAGCTTCCACCACCAAGTGTAACATGTGTCTGATCTGTGCCTTTTTTTTTTAATTAATAGACTCTTTTTTTAGAGCAGTTGCAGGTTCACAGCAGAATTGAGCAGAAAATACAGAGTTTGCACATAGCCCTCCCCACCCACACATATATACTCCCCTACCCACAGCATCCCTCATCAGTGTGGTGTATTTGGTACAATCGTTGAACCAACATGGATGCATTATTATCAACCAAAGTCCATAGTTTACATGAGGGTTCACTCTTGATGCTGTACATTCTTTGGGCTTTGACAAATGCATAATGACAAGTAGCCACCACTATAGTATCACACAGAATAACTTCATTGCCCTAAAAATCCCTTGTGCTCCATCTGTTCATTCCTCCCTCCCTCCCTCCTTCTCCCCAAACCCCTGGAAACCACGATCTTTTTATTATTTCTGTAGCTGTACCTTTTCTCATTTGGTTGGAACTGTACAGTTTGTAGCCTTTTCAGACTGGCTTCTTTCACTTAGTAATATGTGTTCTAAGTTTCTTCCGCATCTTCCACGGCTTGATCTTTTTTTTTTTTTACTACACATGTATTTTTTAATTTACATATACATACTATTCGTTGTTTCTAAGAACACTGAGAGCTTTAGCTGTTTAAACTTACATGACTATCAAAGAAATAAAGCCAACCACAAAATAAGAATTAATTTTAAAAAATGCATACGCCCTGCCCTTTTTTTTTAATTGAACTGTAATTGATTTGCAACGTTGTGTTAGTTGCTGGTCTATAGCAAAGTGATTCAGTCATACATACATGGTTAGATATACATTTCATTTTCATTATAGGTTATTATAAGATATTAAGTATAGTTTTCCTATGCTATATAGTAGGACCTTATTGCTTATCTATTTTATATATAGTTGTTTGTATCTGCAAATCCCAAACTCCTAATTTATCCCTCCTCCACACTCCACCCTCCTTCCCCTTTGGTAACTGTAAGTTTGTTTTCTAAGTCTGTTTTCTAAGTCTGTTAGTCTATTTCTGTTTTGTAAATAAGTTCATTTGTCTCATAGATTCCACATATAAGTGATACCATATAACATTTGTCTTTCTTTGTCTGACTTTCTTCACTTAGTATGATAATCTTTAGGTCAAGCCATGTTGCTGCAAATGGCATTATTTCATTCTTTTCTATGTCTGAGTGGTATTCCACTGTACATATATACCCTAACATCTTTATCCAGTCATCTGCTGATGGACATTTAGGTTGTTCCCATGTCTTAGCTATTGTAAATAGTGCTGCTGTGAACATTGGGGTGCATGTGTTTTCTGAATTATATTTTTGTCCAGACAGATGCCCAGGAATGGGATTGCTGGATCATATGGTAATTCTATTTTTAGTTTTTTAAGGAACCTTCATAATGTTTTCCATTATGGGTGCACCAATTTACATTCCCAACAGTGCAAGAGGGTTCCCTTTTCCCCACACCCTCTCCAGCATTTATGATTTATGGACTTTTGAATGTCTTCATTGGACATCTTCATTGGATCTGTACCCTTCATCAGCCTTTGCTCCTGTCACAGTGGATGAGCCGAACACACGGTGTTTCGAGGCTGACTCCACTCATGAGCTCATCCCCCTCACCTACTCAGAATGTCACACTGGCAGTGTTCCCTTTCTCCTGCTACATGTAATTTTTTCTCTCTCTGTTGGATCACTTCTATAAGCGTTAAACATGTTGTAGTATTTCTCATATTTAAACAATGGCAACAAAATGCCTCCCTTAGTTTCACGGGAGCGTCAGCCATCATCCTATTTGCTCCCCTCTACAGCACGTCTCCTCAAACCAATTATCTGTATTCACTTTTTCCACTTCCCCTCCTCCCATGTCCTCTGGATTCTGTTTCAACCAGGATTTTATTCCTTCATTCCACCAGTTTATGTCTACATTTTTGAAAGTTTTTATTGGTTTTATCCACTTTTACCAAAATCAGCAATGCCCAATACACTGCTGAAGCCAATGGTCAAGCCACAGTTCTGCTTTTTCCAACCCCTCAGCAGCAATCCAGGGTTGATTGCTCACTCTCTCCTTGAAACACAACCCTCATTTGGTTTCCCAGATACCTCTCTCTCAGACCACCCCCCTCACTGTTCATTGATGTCTCCTCCTCATCTCCCCAGCCCCTAATCTTGGAAGGTCCCAAGCACAATCTTCGGACCCCTCATCTGCCCTTCCTACATCCCCTTAGTATGTGATTTTACCTGGTCCTATGGCTTTAAGCAACACTGACACCCTGATGACTCCCAAATTTATATCTCCAGTCCAGTTCTCTCCCCAGAACCTCAGTTTCAAATACCAATTGCTTACTTAGTATCTCCACTGGGTGCTTATTAGACATGCCAAAATGTACACATCCAAAACCAACTCTTAATTTCCCTCACCTCTTCCAAATCTATTCCTTCCAGTCTTTCTTATGTCAGTACAAGGCACTTCATTCTATTTTCTCAAGCCAAAAATTCACCCAGTTCTTTCTAGGTTCACATAGCCAATCCAATAGCAAATTCTGTTGGCTATTCCTTTGGGATATACTCAGAATTTACTACATCTCAACATCTTCACTGCCACAACCCTAGTCCATCATCTCTCACATAGCTATTGCAATGTCCTCCTGTCCACTGTTTGCACCCCTATGATCTGTGTTCAACAAAACAGCCTGGGTGACCATGTTGAAAGGCAAATCATCTCTTTCTCCTCCAGACTCTCCAGTGGCTTCCCATTTCATTTTGAGTGAAAGTTGAAGTTCTCACAATGGCCTACAGGGCCTTACATTATCCCCCTCCCCCAACCTCTCCACTGCTCCTCAAACCTTAGCTCCCACCACTCACACCCTCACCCTGACCCACGCACGCTGGAACAGTCTTCCCTCAGATCTCTCATGACCTCCTCCCTCACTTCTGCTCAAAGGTCACCTTACTGGAGGGACGTTCCCAGACCATCGCGTAGACAATCACAGTCCTTTGACTTCTCAGCTCCCTTATTCTGACTTGTTTTTCTTTGTAGCATTTATCATCACCTCATATATTCTGTATTTTTTAAACGTCTATATTGTCCATCTCGCCCCAACAGAAGATAAGATACTTCAGAGAAGAACTTCTATAGTCCCAATGCCAAGAAGAGTCCCTCGCATATAGTAAACCTACAATAAATAAATGCTGAATGAATGAATGACTGAATGAGATTCCCCCCAATTATATAATTGTGGCAGGAAGATAATGTTTTTTCCCATAAATATTTACTTCATTCTTAAAATTCTTAAATTTAAAATATTGTCAAATTAATTTCTCTTAAGTAACTGCACATCTCCTTCCATGAATATATTTAATCAAACTCCATGTCTGATTTTACAATATTTTTAATCACAAAATCCGTCCAAAGTCTTTTTCAACGGCTCAGAGCAAATTCACAATTTAATATGCTTGTAAGCCAGTTGAGGTCAAAAACAAAATTGGACCCTCATGCTTTTAACTGATTCCACAAGTACAAGAAGTAAAAGTTACGCATTTGATTTCCTGTTGACAATTGTTGGTTTTAACTGCAATCATTCGAATGACTCACATGACAACCAGATTTGGAGACAGCACGGTAATCAGGTGGTGATTGCCGTAGGTTGTTCACCTCCAGAATCTAGGACATGATTTAAGACTCAAATGAAAAGAGAATGATGGTTAAAGTCTGGGCTTCAGTAGGCATCTGCCCGTGTAACAAAAGCACTAGGCTATGGGACACAGTGAGCCTTCTATTCAAGGCAAAGCTAATTGGAGAAAAGGGTCTCCTTCCCCCAGGATTAAGATAGAAATGGCGGCCGCACTAAAGAGCTCTCAAGGCTGCTGCACTTTTACCCACTTGGAGCTCAGTGCAGTGTTTTTCTCGCACTAATGAGCAATGCATTTACTCAGATGCTTTTAAAATTAGAATCAGAGGATTTTTTTTAAAGTAATGAATGTTTTGCTTAAATCGTACCAACATGTGTTTTGAAAGGAACTGGAAATGTAACATATGGTTCACGTAGACTTAAATAGACCTCGTTCAGACATTAATCTGTGGGGAAGAGGGCCTGCTTGCCTACTTGCCCCCCTTAAGCACAGCAATTTTTACTCAATTATCAATCTATTCCTCTTAGATCAGATATTTGGTTTTAATAGGAACTGAAAAAGTACTTCACTCCTTACTTTATTAAGACAATTTTGAAAAGATTCACTGAGGAATATAAACCACAGTATGGAAGGAACTGTGGTCTGATTAACAGGCAATTTATACAAACAAGTACAATGAAATTCGCATATTTAGCTCACTCTTAACACAGGGCCTCAATAAAGAAAGTTCTGAAATTAACAATTCTTGCTCATCAATGATGTGGTGAAGACTCAGCCGGGTGTAATAACAAGTTTCTGTCTTGGATGCTTCAAATATGCAGCTGGTTCTACATCATCCTTTTTTCTACTCCATATCTCACTGTGTCTACACCACGGGATCAACTCCATGCATTGGGGCAAATACACATGTAGGAGGCCCAGCAATTGAACACCTCACTGCCCACCGGAGGCCAAAGCCTCCGGCACCATATGTAAGCCATCCGTGGCTCCATCCCCAAAGCTCTGAATCCTTATACACTCATGTCAGGTATGTCCCTGGTACCCAAACAGTCCTCAGTATTTGGATTTGATAATATTTTCTGTTTGTAACCAGGAAAGGTCTTCTGTTTTCAGAGGCTTACATGATCAGACTGGGCCCACCCAGATAACCTCTCATGTTAAAGTCTGCAACCTTTTGCCATTAACATAACATATGCCCAAGTCCAGGGATGGACAACTTTGAAAGGGCCACCTTTTATTTTTATTTACCTCTGAAGTTTATCCATTCTGGAGAATTCAAATAGTTTACTGAACCGTAGTCTAATTTTGGCAGGTAAGTATAGTCAAGAAAACTTAAAGCAATGACAATGAAAACTTTCCAAGACCTGAATTTTAATTGGCCCTGAAAAAAAAGCTGCCTACTCACTGACAGAAATACATATGAGAATTCTGCTCAAAGTGAAATATTGGCAAACAACTTCAGCAGAATTAATTAGAATTCCTAGGCAACTTGCTTCTTCCAAGATGCTTTTTGAGAAGTTTGGGGAGGGGTTTACAGTCTGTGGACAGCTTTAAATGCTTGGGCATGTGTAAATTAATTCCAAATCTAATTTGAACTCTAATCTGTCCTTAAATTTAGCTGCTAAGACCACATTTCTAGTTCCTGGCTTGCTAGTGACCCCAGAATGAAGGAGACCTGTTACCCCCTGTCATTTGCTTGTACAGATGATCCTCTACATTTAAAAAAAATAGAAGTCATTGGTTGTTTGAAACTCCTAATGCACTTTGTTCCATTGTAACAATGTTAAAAGTAGCACTTAGATGCCAAGGCAGACCTACAGAATTCAAATTAGATTATAATTTACTTCAGACCAGTGCCGCTTGGAAAGAACCGCAGAACGAATCTGTGAGAAGCTCTATTCCAAGTTCTACGTCGGAACACGTCGCTGCTGACACCCCTAACACAGAGCTCCCCGTTCAGCTCCCCCCAGTGTGGGTGAAATCAGCTAGAGATCAACCCACGGGAGAGGGGCCTCCAGGTCCCCGAGGTGGTTCCAAAGTCTGGGCAGAAAGGGCCTGCAAGGAGGTGGCAAAGGCCACAAGGCTTTCTGTTTGGGGGGATGAGGCAGGACCTCCCACCCAGGCAGCTTCAAATAAGCCTAGTTTCCAGTGATTTATGTTCTCCTTTTCTTCTCTGCGAACCTATTCCTTTGGCTTTGTCATTGCCGACAGCCATGTTTGCAGCATCCCTGGTTGACAATATAGGAAAACACAGCTTGATGGATTTTCTTCCCCCTCTCTCTCTGGCATACGCACGGTCCTTTAATCACTTGCAGTGAGTTTTGACTGCTAGGAACAATAAGTATTCATTTTCATAGTATTTATTCTTTCTCATAGTGTATTTTTTACACATGTCCACTGTAGGAAATCTGAAAAATAGCACAAACTGAAAGCAAAAGCCACTCTTCATCACAACACGCAGATATAACACCCGAGTTACTCACTCTGGTGAAAAATACAAATGAATAAATGAGTGAATAAGTAAGTTCATAGTGTAAGACCAAAAAAAAAAAGGTTTTCCTTGCTTGTACAAGCTTCCTGGCAGCCTGCAGGAGTCTGCCCAGCACTGGCTCCTCCTGGGCTGGGGGCTGCCGAACCAAAGTATGGATTAAGTTAGGAAAAAGGGCCACAGCAGCAGTCAGTCACAACAAAGCTTGAACTTTGCTCAGAACTGCCTTTGAGCAGCGTCCAGGTCTGCACCCCTGACCGTGCGCGCCCACTGCCCTCTAGTGCCCGTCCGTCCGTTGAGTGCGATGCAGCAACGTGCAAAACCGGAATAATTGCAGAGACGAAAAACAAGATCAAAGGGAAACAATGACTAAGGGGTAGGAGGAAATGATTAGAAAAGAAATTAAACTGAGTGCACTCGGCCAGCTC